>NC_055976.1:14348524-14383524 GCF_018492685.1 Alosa sapidissima
AGGATTTTCTCAAAGTGACCCAGATAAATATAGGATTTTATGTGCGTACAACCCAAGCATTATATGCTGAGTGTCAACAGAACATCCCCGCTGTTTTCTACTCAGGCTGACAGAATCACTGTAGTCACACACCACCACCCCCAACCCCTCCTCTCTCACACACACACACACACTCACACACAGCCTGGAAGTTGAATTCTAAAAAGCTGAGCTTTTCGGGAAGCCTCAGTGGAAATTAACATTACATGATTAAAGCCTCCAGATGCATTATGGGACATCTTTCTTCATGGGAGATAAAAAAAACATATATGCCAAACTAAAATGGCAAAGAGCAAAAACCGCTGACTGACTGCTGCAGACCCGCTTAGTAAATTATGTTATGACTGAGAGAGCAGATATGAGAAACTCCCATCAGGCAAGAATAACTGCTTTCAAATGAAGGACCGTTGGTTCTCATCCATTGTTTGGTGCTTAGGGGGCCATTAATTCACTGGGAGATAAGGGGAGAGTAGGCGTCCTTTGTCCTAACCTCTCCAGCTATTTGCGCGGTTTTCACTCGCAGGCCCATTTATGCTCAGGAAGACAAGGCCTCAATCTTGCTCTAATTGGATTTACAAGATGCGCCAGTGAGGCATAAACAAGTCGTCATGGCAACGTCAGGCTTTGTAGCTGACCACCCCTCCTACTTGCTACTTCTCTCCAGCCATTCTCTCTCACTCGCGCTCGCTCTCTCTCTCTCTCACTCTCTCTTTCCTCCACCCATCTATACCCCTCGGCTCTTTTTCTTCAATCCTCAATCTCTCTCTCTCCGTCTCTCCCCAGATTTCTTTCTTATTTCTGTGAGTGTATGTGTGTGTGTCTGTGTGTGTGTGTCTTCCTCTTTCACAACTGATATGTTAATATGACGCATAATATCCTAAGCACAGCATTTTATTTGATGATGCTCTGATACGGTTTCAAATAAAAAGCCTTACTCATTCAAACAGCAGGCTCATTTGAAAACGATGGCCTAAATCGTGACAATTTAGAGAGGACAAAACTGAGTAACAAACAGCTACATAATGTGCATACCAAACATTTACTGCTGTTTGGAAGGGGGGGGGGGGGGGGGCTAAAGAAAACAAGACCACGTCTCCATTTCCTCTCATGTTCAAGTGGACGTTTTTGTAGCCCCATTGATTCATTTTCCAATAAATCCTCTTTATTTTGGGTCAGATAACCTCCCTAAGTGAATTTGCAGGTCTTGTTTCCCAGGCCTTTTGTTGAGTGTTGAGAATAATGAGTTTCTGGCTCGGCTTGAAAGCTTGAAGCGCTGCAGTGAGACGCCATGTGGGCTGCACTGCATAAAAAGAAATAGGCCAGCAATTAGTGTTTACTCCATTTTTTTTTTTTTAAACAGCCTGCCACTTGTCAACTGTAATCTCCGCCCAGGTCCGAGGCGAGGAGGAGGCTAAATGCGAGCGGGGTTGGGTAGAGTGTGCCACCCTTTGTCAGGTCGTCAGAGACAACCTCCAGGCCTTTGAGGAGGAGAATATACGATTAGAAGGTTCCCAACGGAAAATTCCATTTGATGATGTCATAATGAACTCAAACGATTGTTGTTAATGGCAGTGAGTGTAAATTCTAGATCTGCACAGCAGAATGACCTGCGGGTCAAAGGGCTAGTCGAGAACTATAGACAAAAAATCACACTCCCCAACATCCCACAATGGAGTGCAGTGGTAAGGGCAATTTTGTAGTCAGTGGGATGCTCAAATAGAGCCGATGCCAAAAACATTTCCCATTTCAACAGGTCAATCAATGATGAAATGACCTGCTAATGTTCTACTGCAGACACAGTTAAATATAATCGAGGTTGTTTTCCAGACCCAATGCCATTTTAATGACTGGAGTAATAAGTAAGAGGATGGAACTGAGGAGGGGTTGCAGGAGAGGCAAGCGAGTGGACAGGGGAGGAGGGAAACTTGTTAAACTTCACCTTCAAAACAAAAGGGTAGACCTAGTGGTTCCCCACATCCCCAACATTTTTACAGGCACAGTAAAAATTCAGAGCCTAGCAATGGTGCACCGATGCAACATTTTTTCGCCAAGCAATAATGTCCCGTTTTAAACCGGCATGGCAACAAAACACTCGTAAGAGGACAGTTATTTATGTTCTCGATGCAAATCGAGTTCATTGGCATTTCCTTGCCCTTTTCACAAGGCCCTGGAGTACCTTCACCAACAACAACAGGAGAGAAAAAAACACACAGACAGACTAAAAACTCCCCCCAGAAAACAAGCAAGTGAGAGAAAGAGAGTGGAAGAGAGAGAAAGAGAGAGAGAGAGAGAGACGAAGCACAAAGAAAGATAAAGAGGGGGAGAGAAAAGTGCCTCAGTCTTCTCATCCCACGACTTGAACGACTCCCCTTCAGACATGAGAATGAGAAAACGAGTACGGCCACATGATTAGGCATCACACCCCCACCCCCAGCTCCACCAGCACCCCCGTTTCGACCCCAAATACCCCTGTTCAGGAGCAGCCTCACAATAGAACGGTGGGGTGCTGAAGAGGGGGCAAGGAGGGAGAGGGGGGCAAATGGTGAGCACAACTACCCCCCCCCCCCCAAAGCACCCCAATCCCAAGCCCCTTCAACTGTCACCATTCATATCTCCCTCCGAGTGCTCCATGCTACTAGTGAGGCAAGGTAATATCCAAAGCCTCTTTTTGTGTGCGTAGGAACAGCCACTGCCACGTACTATGTGTTTCTCTATAGAGGCAAATGAAAAAGAAAGGAAGTCCATATGTGCAAATTGTGCTAAATTGATTCCTCCGTCTGAAAAACAGGCGAGAGCACACCATATATCAATTAAAATTAATTAGAGTTTCTAATTTTTTTTTCCTCAGGTTTCCACCCACAAGCTAATTTGTCTGCTAAAAAAACGACCTAGCCAACTGGCAGCCTGGCTCACACAGGTATTCTATTCCTCCCCTTTTCTTTCAGCACTGTAATTAACACACTCTATTTATATTTGAAAATGCATTCCAATACATTATTATTAAAATACTCCTCGATTATTGTATGTTCAGGAAAAACCCAGATTACTACAAAGTTACCAACAAAAACATGTCAAAATGAAATATATACGTTGGGGGGAAAAATTACATCCAACAGGCACTAAAGTAGTGTGTCCAAATCCAAGATTTTTTTTTTTTTTTTAACAAGCACAACCGTTATGGGTTGCCCCCTGTTTTGAAAGCCTGCCATTGTGGACTTTCTATCAGCAGCCTTTGGCAGCTACTTATCTGCAACAGTGTGTCCTAAGACAAAATGGAGCTCATATATGCCTTAACCAAGTTACGCTCCGTTTCGATGCTCGGTATGTATAATAACATAAATGAGAACAGCATGTTCGTGTTTTGCTCAATCAATACAGCATGGTGAAACCCAAGCAGGGCTGGAGACTTAGGGAGGGCCCAAACTCCCATCTACACAGATCTTTCAGATGTTTAATTAGAGTTACAGGACTGGATGTAGGTGCAGTGTTTTAATAGTCTAGAAATCTAGACGCACCCTAGCGGCAGCAAATTACATTTGCTGCCAGGGCTAGTCTAGCAACTGTGCTAAACTGTGCTGTTGGCTTGTGAGCTCTGTGTGAGCTTTGTTCGCAGAAAGGCATGGTTGGGGAGGCTCTGTGTATAGCCTGTGTAGGGTTGTCAATGTGTGTGTGTTAGTGTTTGTGTTTGCATATGTGTGTGTGTGTGTGTGGGTGTGGGTGTGTTTGTGTCTATACAGATCTTTCAGATGTTTAATTGGAGTTACAGGACTGGATGAAGGTGCAGTGTTTTAAGGCCTGTTCACAGAAAGTCATGATTGGGGAGGCTCTGTGTATAGCCTGTGTAGGGTTGTCAATGTGTGTGTGTTTGTGTTTGTGTTTGCATATATATGTGTGTGTGTGTGTGTGTGTGTGTGTGTGTGTGTGTGTGTGTGTGTGTGTGTGTGTGTGTGTGTGTGTGTAGGTTAAGGTGCTGTGAAGAAAGCACAACTTGCTCTTTCCAGACCAGGAAGGGTTGCACTACAGTAAGGCGGTTGTAAGGCAGGGAGATCTTCCATCTTGTTTTTGCAGTCAGATCTCAAAGAACCATGTGTGGGAGGGTGGAATAAAGGGTGAGGAAGGAGGGGGATCTTTTCAGCAGCAGCAACAATCCCCCCCCCCCCACACACCCTCTTATTTTTTCCTCGAAAATCTGGCTGTTAAAAGTGTAAAATAAGAGCGAAGGAGGAAAAAAAGACCAAACAAGTTGCAGATTACCAATCCCACCTCATAAAAACTGACACATGTGTATATGGAAGGATGTGGGGAGCGAGAGGTTTCCAAACACACACTCAGGCCTGGCACTTACACACACACACACACACACACACACACACACACACACACACACACACACACACACAATCTCTCTCTCTCTCTCTCTCTCTCTCTCTTAAACACACACACATACAGACAGACCACCATGGATATAAGGTTACCAACATTGAAGTGCTCACCACCCAAAAGAGAAACTTAAAATATCGAGAGCCCCCAAAAAATACAGAACACAAAAGCTGGTGCCTCAACCCAGCCGTCAAACCGCACTCCCCAACTTCTCGTGCTATCAGTGAAAAATGAAGACGTCAACAAGGGGAGCTCGGGCGGCGAGGAAAATATTTCTTCTCCCGCCGCAAACACTTCCACACAAGAACAGTCCAGCACAGCTACACATGCCGTGTCAGTACAAATGGTCTGGCTCAAAAAGACTGCAATCTACAAGATCAGTGGAGAGAGGAAAGGAGGGAGGGAGAGAGAAAGAGAGAGAGAGAGAGAGAGAAAGACAGGGAGGAATGCAGAGAGAATCACATTCGCCGTAACTAATCTCAGCAGTCACAAACTGACAGGCCCTCACATTTCCTTCTGGACTGTCACATGGGGACGCACACAGCACTGAGACAAATGGCAGATTCGGTTTCAGCAGATGCAGAGAGAGAGACGAAGGAGAAGGAGAGAAGAGGAGAAGAAAAAAAAAGGGTAGAGCCAGAAAGACAAAAAGAGAGAAAAAGAGAAAAAGAGAAAGAGAGAGAGAGAGAGAGAGAGAGAGAGAGCGTGAGGAAAGGACTAGCTGAGACACTCGAAATCTGTCACATGAGATTGACACAGTGCGTACGATTGTTCAGTTAGTCGGGTAGTTGATGTTGTAAGAGCTGAGAAATGATCACTGGATAACCGGACAGCTGGACAGGGGCAACCCTAGCCCAGCTTTTTTAGATAGTGTTGATTTTAAACTCGTGGGGGGGCCCCCCCTAATCGGCCCTTGTGTGTGAAACCAACGCACAGAGGGCCCTTTCTTCCCATCAGTGCTCCTCTCCTCCGCTCACGGCCGAGTTGTCCGCCACAGCAGTGGGGCTTGAGGAGGAGGCGGAGGCGTCGGTGGTGCGTGGTGGACGGTGGCGGCGGCGGCGGTGGTGGTCAGCCCCCGGCCAGCTGCCTCCTATCATGGAAGAAAAACCCGTCCACAGATGGACTCTTCATGGTCTGTAAAGATCCCCTCGCCGCAGGCCCGAGGGCCCTTGCGGAGCGGCAGCCCCAGCCCCCGGGGCCTCGGCCAAGCTGCCCGCGAGCCGGCCAACAAGCACTCCACTCAGTGAGCTGGAAGGGCCAGAGGATGCCAGAGAGCCCTTCTGCGGGGATGATGGTCCTTGACTGGGCTCCCCTGGCCCTCGCAGTTGGACGGCGCTGTCACGTTCTAATAAGTCCTCAACACCGTGGAGAAGAGGGGAAGAGAGAAAGAGAGAGAGAGAGAGAGAGAGAGGAAGAGGAAGATGAAGAGGAAGAGAAGAGGAGGAGAGTTTCTCTTGCAGACAGCAGCGATTTCATCTGTTTCGGTTCCTTACTTTATTTATGTAGCTGAAAATACACACACATGCGCGTGCACACACACACATACACACACACACACACACACACACACACACACACACACACACACACACACACACCCACACACACACCCACACACACACACACACAGAGACACCAAAGAGGATTTGCCTTCCTGTGAACAGCATGGTATGTTCCTTAACATAATAAATAAAAACTTCCCAAGACCTTCCAGGCGAGTGAGTCTATTCAGGCAAAAAGTACACCACCATCAACTAGACTGGCAGTCTGGAGGGAGGGAGGGGGGGGGGGGCACAAAAAAATGATTCAGAGATGCTCTCTCTTTCCTGTCTGTTGAATCCCCCCAACTACCCGCCACCTGTTGTCTCCCACCTCTTCACCTGTGGTTATCTGGTTTCTCTCTCTGAGGGGGTGTCAGGCCCTCACAAAGGAAGGGGAGCCATTTTTCACGGCCATGTACGCAGCCTTCACAAAGGGGCCTTCTTAACAGGTGCTAACATAATACTGCTCGCTGTAAACTGCACACACTGGACTCATACCAAAAATATTTGAGAACAAAGGCGAGAAGAAAGAAGGTGGCGGGGGGAGTGTGTGTGTGTGTGTGTGTGTGTGTGTGTGTGTGTGTGTGTGTGTGTGTGTGTGTGTGTGTGTGTGTGTGTGCGTGCGCGTGTGTGTAAGAAGGCGGACACGGCAAAGTCGGGCAATAAATCTTTGAGGGGAATAACCTCCGCTATGACACATTCAATTGAATCTTCTCGGCAGACAAAGTAAAAGATAGCATGCTCCCAAAGTTCAGATCCCTCCTATTGTTCATGTGCCAGACGCGCCGAACGCCACTGCTGGGGGAGAGCTAGTGGGCCGAGAGCGCGGCGGCCGACGCGAGGATTCATCATCATGCATACCCCTCTGCGCCAAATGACTCACAACATTTATTATACTCCCCCGATTGTAAAGAACCGAGAGAAGGGGGGGGGGGGTTGTCATCTCAGAGAGAGAGAGAGAGAGAGAGAGAGAGAGAGCACCCAGAGAGGGCCGTAACAGGAGCACACAACAGGTGACAGCAGAGTGGCGAGTGTTTATGTGTGGGGGGTGATCAAGTGTGTGTGTGTGTGTGTGTGTGTGTGTGTGTGTGTGTGTGTGTGTGTGTGTGTGTGTGCGTGCGCTGTGGGGTGGTGTATGTATTTTTTGCTGTTCTCATTTTCTGGAGCAGCAGCACAGGAAATCAAAACAAAGAGCGAGCAGCGCACCGCCGTGCATAAGCTGTTTCTCTCTATCTCCAGACATTGTGTCGGATCTGTTCCAAGCGGCTCCAAGATGATTTTCCCAGGCAAACGTGAAATAGCTGACGAGATGGTCCCTGTGTTGCTATCTCTCATCAGCAACAAATCCACACCACATTGTCACAAGGTCTATGTACACACACGCACACACACACACACACACACACACACACACACACACACACTGCCTGGTGGTAGTCGTTTGGCGAGAGGCTGAAGCCTTCAGCAAACAGATAGCAGCAAGTGCTTTTAGTGGGATGATCAGAGGGAATTAGAGGGGGAAATTATTCAAAGCACGTGGTCCAAATGACATTAAGGAGCGACTGAGGGGGGCATCCTGCCTCCCTTTTGTTGCTCCTATAATGAGACGATTTCACACACTTGTAAATGTTGCTCAATGACTTCTGAAACGGCCAAAGATCTTTTTTCTTTTTTTCTCTTCTTCACTCAAGTCAACCCCTCTTTCCGAAACGTCATTCATTTTTAAAACAGCATGACTAAGAATGCACAATCCCCCCCCCCTGGCCTCCGAGCACTGCTTGCCTCCCTCCATTAGGTTGTGGTAGACGTACAGCCCCGATACATGATTAGACGGATCCATCTCCTCACACAGGCTACTAGCTCTTCTTCTTCTTCTTCTTCTTCTTCTACCCTTTCCTCCTCCTCTTCCTCTTCATCCTCTTCATCAACTCTTTCTAATCATGACCGACTTCCCACAAGCGTGTTTAAGCTGGCAATGAAGTAACTCTTAGGAACACACATAACCTTAGGGGAAATTCCCATGTGGAGAGACATGCACGCCGGTGGCCAGGGACAGACCGAGACAAGTCTCTCCTGCCTGCTGGGAAAGCAGCTCAGCTAGAAATGAGAGGAGACGACGATGGAGTGGAAATGAAATTGTTTTCTTTAGGATAGGTTTCTCTTAATCCATCTCTGTTTTTTTGGCAGCAGCAGCAGCAGCAGCAGCAGCACGCATTTGTTTGTCATTACAAGAACGTTCAGGCTGACAAACCGCTGTCTGTCTGGGGGTTGCCCTCCAGCCAAAGGCAAAATAAGCAGTCAGTGGTAAGACAGAGAAGATATCACAGTAAAAAAATGTAACAACACTATAAATCTATCAAGTTTCCTTATTGCCACAAATGCAGAAACATGTCATCGGGTGCGTTTTTAATCATGTTCCGTTTGTCTTCTTCAGGGCCAGCATTTATGCCTCGTCTAGCTCGACTCATTATGATGGAGTGAGTTTAATACAGTTCAGCTGCATTATTCTGCACTGAATGCTCGAGATGATTGAGGGTGCTCTAAATTTAGTGAGCCATCCAGCTGTCTTCTCTGCTGAACTACGGGCTCCTTCAATGGTCATGTGGCACCTACACGCACACGCACAATAAGCATGAACCGTGCAAGTGGGGGGATAAGAGTGTATGGGAAAGAGAGAGAGCGCAAAAGAGAGGGAGAGAGAGACAGAGAGAGAGAGCAGAGAAAGAGTGGATGAAAAAAAGATGATGCATTTATGATGTGTACAGCCTGCAATTTAAAAGGCTTAAGAGGCCAACTGTGAAGCCTCATCTCTCTAATGGCGAGGCTTTGATTTGCTTGATTGTCTCCAATATTGTGCACACAATAAAAGCAAAAACTGGGGAGAATTTGCAATTCTAATCAGCTCCCTCAACAAGTCTGGGCAGCCGAAGGAACAGCCAGCACTCTCCTCCGGGATATCATTTGGCTGGGTGGAAAATAATGACACACAATCATTGCCATGGATACCATGCCGCCATCCCAAAAGGAGAGAATGGAGGATATTAATACACAAGCTCCGAGGACAAAATGAATTAGCGTTGAGATTAGGCTGATACGAGGTTAATGAGTCTCCCAGCTTTTTTTTTCTTTCCAAGGGAGAGAGTGTGAGAGCTGATAAACCAACCCCCCCCCCCCCCCCCCCCCCCCCATACACACACCCACCTCAACGAAAAACCCCTGAAGCATTCGGCTCAACACCTGGCGAGCAGCATGTCTGAGCAAGTACCACTGCACATTTTCCTCAACCTGGACTGGGACTCGGAGACCCGTGGTGGACAATGTGGACGAAGCCTCGATGGAGTAGCCTACTATCAAGATAATAAATGAATGAAAGCGATTACTAGGAACCCCGATGACAAACACCATTTTCACTCAGCAAGAAAAGACAGAGATAAATTGCACGCGAACCCATCTGTCAGACTCTCTTGTAGTTTGGCTCCTTTTACAGTCATGTTCGTATGATAATGAGGGCTCGCGAAATAAATGAGCCAAAACTGGCATGCAGACGACCACCGGTACAGTGGACGGAATATAATTTCCCAATCAATCATCACAATGGTCTCAAGTATGCCTTCAGTTTACTTAAGAAAATAATCCCTCATTTTGACCTAACTGCGAGAGTAATGGCGTTTAAAAGAATAAAAAGAGACGTCCGCGCGACGCATGTTTAAATTCATCCATTAGCTCGAGGGCTCTGCGAGCCCTCACAAGATGTGAGAAAAAGCATGAGAGGAAGGGAAATTAGACAAGAACAATGAGAGGAAAAGCCGCCTGTCAGACTAGGAGACATCTCTATATCCATGCCGACCCCTTGCTGTGAAGGCCATGGGCAAGGCTACAGTGTCAGAGAAAAGCGATTTAAAAGGCATGATTCCAGCCTTAAGTAAGGAATTCCTCATTTGCACCGCTCTCGAAAAAGCCTCAGCACATGTTTTTGACACATCCTCCATGCCTAGGATTTGGCATCTATGGAAGCCAAGTGCATTTACTATGTCCTGTCACGCTTGATCTTCCCTCTGATTTGTCTAACAGGAGCAGTGCTCAGAACTCTATCAGAATTCCAATAACTTCTGACAGATATTTCAGCAGTTGCAGAAAATAGTTAGTTTGACATTGCTGTTTTGCATTTTCTTCCTAAAAGTTGCTTGACTCGGTTATTGAGACAAAGAGAGAGACTTGACTAGATGTAGAATATGTATTTCTAATGGGCACTTAAAGACTACAAAAAAATGAGAAGAGAGAAATGTTATCTGGGAGAAAGTTATCACAAATTTCACAAAATTCTGCATCAGGCAATTAGCGCTTTCTTGTGACACACTCTTGGCTAATGAGTTTATAATGAGCGGCTCATTTATGAAAATCACGGCATGCTAAAAAGTCTTTCTGCTGCTGTTCAAAACCCTAAAGTGTCCAATTATTCCGTGAAGAGATGATAAAGGCAGAATAAAAACAAAGCTGCAAAGCGAGTTGGATGTGTCGGAGTGCAAATTTCATGAGGTCGAAATAATGCATGCTCTCTAGTGTGTCTAGGCATACAGACTTGTGAAGGGCCTACGTTTCGAATAAAACTAAATGATCGTTTCTGTGGAATAAGGCAAACCCAGTCACTGGGCTAATAAAACAGCAGTCGTTTTTGGGGGGCGAGGCTTCCATTGGTTTGCATCAGGCGAGACGAAACACCTCCTTAGCTCTGGTGTTAACACTGGCAAATTGGAAATAAAATAAGGGGGGACAGCAGAGAGAACAGCAAGTGGCCAGCATGACTCCCTCCTTACTCCCTACAGGCATGGAAAATGTCTGCTACCCCCCCCCCCCCCAACACACACACACACACACACACACACACACACACACACACACACACACACACACACACACACACACACACACACACACACACACACACACACACCAAACACACATACACCAGATTCACATACACTAGACACACACACACCAGACTCACATATACCAGACACACACATTTTTCCTCCTTTCCAGCAGTAGCTCTGTGACTGCTTATCATTACTGTTATTCTAAAGAAGCTGTGCAATGCCTCAGAAAGCAAGAGGGGAAGGCCATTACAAAAGCTATATTATCATTATTGGAGCCATCTGTAACTCACGCTCCACCTTAATCTCCACCAGAGAGAGGCCCCAGCTGACACCTTACACTTTCTCTCTCTCTCCACCTCTCTCTCTTTCTCCTCCTTTCTCTCTCACTATCTCTCTTTTTTTCCCCCTCTCGCTCTCCTTCTCTTTTTCTCCCCTTCTCCCCTCTCTTGCTCTCCCTCTATCCTCCTCCACACACTTGCTCACTACCTTCCCATTTGTGCGGGCAGCAGCTGTGCTCATGTCAAGCAATGTGAATCTGGACATGCATTATTCTTACCCACTTGACCAGAGCCGAGTGGCCTTCGCGCCCGCCCGAGAGCCCTCCTCCTGCAGCCCTCGGCACACCAAAGCCATAGTATTTAGCCCTTCAAAGCACCCCCCCCCCCCTCGGCTCCGCGCACTGCGTCCACTACACACACAGAGAGAGAGAGAGAGAGAGAGAGACCGAGCTGCTGAGAGCTTTGAACAGGGCTGAGGGTTTATAAACCTCTGGAGGTGAACAAATTATTTTCCCAACCCTTTTCCCTCTTTCTCTCTGTCTCTCTCTTCCTCACTCTCACTCTGTTCATCTGTGTTTCTCCCTGTTTTCCTTTCTGGCAACCCAGGGGCTCTTGTAATGTCTTTCGTGTACTCCATAGGCGTCACAGGTTTTAGCAGTGCCTGAGAGATTGCATGGCTTGTTGAGAGGCGTGCTGCCTGCCCGCCGGAGCTCAAAGATCCGTCTGAAAGATGTTTTTTCTCTCTCTCTCTCTCTCCCACTCGCTCCCTCTCTCCCTCTCTCTCTAAAAAGGAATTTATGGATCAACAACCAACAGCAGGTGTCCTAGTCCTTTAATATGTATAAGACGATATGAGTCACAGGCACACATGGGCTGTCATTTCAACGCTCCAAATGCATGAGACACCAGAGTGATCCAATATTTATCAGCAAGAGATGAGGGAGGGGAAAAAACCTACCAGCACAAATGCATGCAGAGAATCTCAAACACCGCCGCCCATGGTACACATCAGGGTACGCCCATGGAGGCACAGTGCAACAATATGGGCAGCAGAGAGACAGAGAGAGAGAGAAAGAGAGAGGGAAAGAGGGAGAGAACCCTTTCTTTTCTTTCTCACAGCTTTTCTTTCCTCTCCTTTCCAGCCCTTTAGCCCCACTCCTTTATTTTGTCCCTCTCTCTTCCCCTGCCTCTTTTTCAGACTGGAGTAGAAGCGTTTAATTTTCAGTGACTCTCTCTGGCCCATTCAGCGGGGGGAGTCACAATGGGCAGCGAGGGCCGAGGGCCGGGGGTGAATGGTGACTGACAGAACTGCCGATTGCCTGTGAGGAGATTAAGCCGGGCCCGGGCGCTCCAGACCATGGCACAGTCGGCGGCCGGGAAGCTGTGGGAGGGGGGGATGCGAGAGAGAGGGAGAGCCCCCCCCCCGAAACCCGCCCAGCGAGCGGAGCAAGGAAAGCGAGCGGGCAGGCGGGCTGACGGACGGGCAGGCGGGCTGACGGACGGGCAGCCGGCACCGCCCGCTGGAGGCGCCGCTGATGCCAGGCTTGGACGCAGGCGCCGCAGCTTTTCCACATTAACTCCAGTGTCCGGAGCCGCGATAGGCGCGCTGAGGAGAAACAGATGGCACGCTCGGTGGCTCCTAAGGCCGGAGTATAGAAACACACAAAAGCCCCCATGCATCCAAATCACAGGAGGCCTGACTGACTGCCTGCACATACAGGAGTGCGTCTTCTCCTCGCGGCACATCTAACACTGACTGCTGCTCCTGCCTCCTTCTGAGGCCTCTCGGTGCACACACACACACACACACACACACACTCACACACACACACACACACACACACACACACACACTCCCAATGCACTCCAGTTCCTCTTTCCTTCAGGTGGTGCACATGGTAGCATTTCAGGCTTCTCCAGCCTCCTCCTCTTTTCTTTCTCTCCTGCTCACTCTCTCTCACTCTTTTTTTTTACTATATCTTCCTCCCGGTATTAAATCTCCCTGAAACATAAGGCTTTAATACCCAAACACATCATAAAAACAAACACAAACGGTAATTTGAACCAGATGAGGAGCAGATGAAACAGCTTCCTCTCCATGACTTATATGTGTTATTAAAAAAAGAGAGAGGGAGAGAGACAGACGCAGAGAGAGAGAGCGAGAGAGAGAGAGAGAGAGAGAGAGAGAGAGAGAATATTTACTTTTGCAAAGCCGGTGGAGAGAAGGGAGAAGAAACGTGGCTCCCCTGCTGGGGAGGAGCTGGTGTGTTTTGGGGAAAGCTTGTGGTTTGTGTATGTGTGTGTGTGTGTGTGTGTGTGAGGACTGGGAAAGAAAAATGTCTACCTCTATCACTACACTCACGTCAAAAAAAAAAAAGATGACAGTGACAGTGACATCTTCATACACCATGGATTAATCAGCAGACTGCAGCAATGAGACAAAAGAGTCAATCATACAAAAGGACCTCCCCATCTCCCCACCAACCAACCCCTCCACCCTCCACCCCCTCCACCTACCTACCCCTCCACCCCTCCTCCCCTCCTCCATCTCCACAGCAGTCCAGCTCACTCTCTCTCTCACTTAGGTGGATTTGCGTTGGGATTTACTTTGAGAATTAAAGCTGCTTAAAGCCAAGAGCTGTTTTAATACTTGATACCATTGTTAGGTTTAGATGGGGCGGATTGGTGCTCTGGACCATCATCACCTTAACTCTAATGGCTTCTTCCTGGTCTACCCTATTTTCCTTTCTCCTCTGCGATTGCGAGGATACTTTTTGATTGATTGCCAGACCTCTTTTGTGTTTGTGTGTGTGTGTATGTGGGTGCATGTGTGTGTGTGTGTGTGTGTGTGTGTGCTTGGCGAGAGTGAAATAAAAAGAATTCAGACAAAAGCAAGCGAGGAAAATCTGAGAACATTTGACTCCATCAATCACAACTGCAATCAAAATAATTCAATTATGATGCCTGAAATCCCTCTGGCTTATGGGCTGCCTTCCCCCACGGCCTACAGACAGACAAATTCAATTGAAAGACAATACATATATGATGGTCTTAACCCCCCTCCACATTTGAAGTCTTTTTCCATGACTTACATTTTCCAGCTATTAACAGGAGGGTCTGAACGGTTGGGTGCATCTATAAAAACAACTTTTCTCTAGTCGGGCGGAGGATGCCATTCCCATCTCAGAAAGAAAAAGTTTCAGAAAAATCTCAAGGTGCACCGTTAAAAGAGAGAGAAGAGTAGGAGGAAGAGGAAGACAGAGAAAAAGAAGAAAAAAAAGAGATAAATGCATTTTCAGATAAGAGTTCACTTGGGGGGCAAGGCCTGCACTACAGATCTGAAGATCTATAGATCTCTTCTCAGCAAACTGCCAATGCTATATCTCATCTCTCTCACTCAATCCCAGGTTCTGGAAAAGCATGCAAATACCTAGAGGTGGAACTGGAAAAGTGAAGTGTTTGTGAAGGGCTGCATTCTATTTCTACCTCTCCTTTTGCTCTTTCTTTCTTTCTTTCTCTCACTCTACCATTTTTGAATAATGGTAGACTGAAGTTTCAGGGTGTGGGTGATTTGGTTTTTAGATTCTATAGTGTGAAAAGAGGGCGGGGGCAGTTTTGGTGTGAAGGGGGGGGGTGCACTGGGTTTTGGTGAGAGTGTTTTCTTGAGGTGGGGGTGGGGGTGGGGGGGGTGCATAGGGATGGGTGGTGGAGGGCCTCTCCTATAGTGGTGCAATTGAAGCCGTCGTCACAGCTGCCACACGGCTCGCAAGCGCGAGGAGTCCCGGCCGTCTTGGGATCCGGGCAGGGCCCGTTAACAGCGTGACTTTTCATCCAGCTTCTTTATTCAGTCCGGCGCAATGGACTGAGCAGCATTTCATGCTGGGAGGTTTGCATTGAGCCAGCTGAAGCAGGGCCTCCGAGAGGCCGGGATGAGAGAGCCGGCGGGGGCAGAGGAGAGAGAGAACCCCTCCAGCTGGGGGTGGAGGGGTGTGTGTGTGTGTGTGTGTGTTGGGAGGGGGGGTTCGCTCGCGCTGGGTTTTGTGCTGTCCGACACCACCAGCACCAGATATGTGGTGGGAAAAAAAAGGGAAAAAGTGACAGAAAAGAGACAAAAAAAGGGGGACACAGAGAGAGAAAGACAGAGAGAGAAAGACAGAGAGAGAAAGACAGAGAGTGTGAATCAAGACACAGAGAGAGGGAGAACGAGAATGTGAATGAATGAAAAAAAAAACTAACAAGAGACCAAGACAAGAGAAACAGACACACAAATATTTCCCCCGCATGCAAACCTCCGGCTCCTAATATTTGACACGTACATCCAGCCGGAGGGGAGGAATTCCTCCAACCAGATTAATGGAAAAACAAGTCGTTTTTTCCCTTTCGGCCCACGACCACTAATAGTGATAAAATCCATGGATTATGTGCTGCTATTTCCAAGCATGTCTAATGGTCTCCATTTCTTCCCTCTTTATCCCGTGAATGGATTAGGACTGTTTTATAATTAATATGGAGGATTGTAAGTGCGAGTCCATCTGGTGCTGTGACACACTTACAGAAGGGCCGGCCCAGCAGGAAGGGTATCATCTATTCAATTAGATCTGCGCCCGAGAACCGGGTTCTAATAGGTTTTGAAATGGCTGTCACATCCATCCGTTCCACGGACCCCCATTCCTCTACGCGACCCGCCACAGTCCCGTGATCTCATAACGCCACCCCCCCCCCCACTCTCTCTCTTTTTCTCTTCCTCTGTCTCTTTCCCCTACTCTATAAGTAGAGAATGGGAAAGGGAAACAGTCACTCTCTCTTTTCCTCCTATACTTTATCTCTCTCTCTCTTCCTCTGTCTCTTTCTTTCTCCTACTCAGTCGTTCTCTCTTTTCCTTCCCTACTTTATCTCTCTCTCTCTTCCTCTGTCTCTTTCTTTCTCCTACTCAGTCGTTCTCTCTTTTCCTTCCCTACTTTATCTCTCTCTCTCTCTCTCTCTCTCTCTCTCTCTCTCTCTCTCTCTCTCTCTCTCTCTCTCTCTTTGCTTAAAGCACAAAACTTACTCTTATGCCCTGTCCTCATGGATCTTTCTTTCTTTCCCCCTTTCCCTTCACTCTCACTCTCTTTCTCTCTCTCTTTCCTCTCTTTCTCTGTAACACATGGAAGTAATCTCTGGGCTATGTGTGTGTGTGTGTGTGTGTGTGTGTGTGTGTGTGTGTGTGTGTGTGTGTGTGTGTGTGTGTGTGTGTGTGTGTGTGTGTGTGTGTGTGTGGAGGGCTGCGCTCGCTGATGGGCAGTGTCGGCTCCGTGTTGCCGCCCTCCCTGCTCGCGGCTAGGCCTCTCGTTTGCACATTCAGTGTTGAAGGCTGCTTCCTGCGAGTGAGAGAAACTTCTTTAAATGTCCTCGGGGTTACCCTCATTTAAATTGCTGCCACTGTCTCCGAGGTTTTGGAACCACATCCAGCGAAACTTGTGTCCGTGCCAACCAAGCTTCGGCCAGACAACAGGAAAGGACCATCAGCAGGGCACACATCCATTTAGCCCACAACCAACACCACTCTTTTCCTCATTCTTGTCTTTTTCAATGTTTTTTTTCTTTCTACTTCTTTGTTCAGCTTTAACAAGGTTGCAGCACAATTCGACATACTGCAGTTAGTGCACTTTAAAATTCAGCATTTGCACATGGTAGCACTTCTTACCGCAATTTAAACGCTCGAGGTCTATTTTCAAAACCATTAAGTCTCGAGTTCTGACCACACCACCACAAGTGGTAGTAACTAAACCTGCCACACCACTATTGGCAGGTAATGAGCTTTGCAGACAAACACAAACTCCTGCAAATGTCAATCGCGGAACGGGATTTCAAGCGAGCATTAGCCCATCTGTTCGTGGAAAGTGAATAAAATAAACTACATTTGGCACAAATAGAGCTTGGGGAAAGTGTAAAGAAATAGAGAGAAACTAATAACAGCCTTAGACTTAATGACCCTAAACGTTGCGTGAAGGTGCTTCGGTTGGCCGATCGAGTCACTGGCACAGGCGCAGCTGTCTCGGAGAGATAGGTCTTGGACAGAGCCCTCCTTTTAAGAGCGGAGCCACCAGTTGCTTCCTATAAGTGGAATAGCAGTTTGCCTGGGCTTGCACACAATGGCGGGTTTCTACTTGTGCATTATTCCCCAGCTAAGTAGTCATGAGAAGGCTCTAAGTCCTTGCTCTTTGTAATGAGATCTGTATCACTGGGAAATGTGATCAGAGCCGGGTAGATGGGGAGAGGAGGGGAGGGGAGCAGAGGGGGAGAGGGAGAGAGAGAGACAGAGGGAGAGAGAGAGAGAGAGAGAGAGAGAGAGAGAGAGAGAGAAAGAGAAAGAGAATGCTGGTTGCTGTGCCTGGTGGAAGGGAGGGAGGGAGGGGGTGAGAGAGGGTGCTGGGCCGAAGGACTGGGGCGGCACAAAAACAGTTCCGTGACACCCCCAGCTTCGTGCGCAGAGCCCCAGTTTTTCCGAGAGAGGGTTTTTAATCATTGGACGAGGGCCAGTTCATCGCAACACTGTCACTTGTGATCACGGGAACATTACGGGTGATGTCAGGGGCTCTCCGTCTCCCTGTGACTTTAATATGTTAACTACAGGCCACTCAGTAACTCGTGATTTATTACACCCGACACACAAACCCAAACTGGGGGATAGAGGGAGAGAGAGAAAGCGACGGAGGAGAGGCATAGAGAGAGAGAGAGAAAAGGGAGAAAACACTTGGGGAGAACGGAGAGATTAAGAGAGAGAAAAAGACTGAGGGAGAATGAAGAGATAAAGATAGAATCAAAAACAGACAGGGAAGAAAGAGAGGATGGAAAGAAGAGAAAGAAAAAAAACTCACTTGGGGTGAATGGAGAGATAGAGAAAACACACAGAGAGAGTGGAGGCAGAAGCAGAAACAGAGGAAAAAGAGAGAGAAAGATAGAGAGTCTGTGAGGGAGAGAGTGAGAGATTCAGAGCATAATGGGATGTCTTACAGAGGAAATATTGACTCTCTCCGAACACCATAGCCATTCCAACAGTGGAATCAAACTCAGGGATCTGCAAGCAGGCACTCCAGGTCTGTTTTTATTTCTGTTTGTGCCTGATGTTTACAAGCAAGCCTAGATAAATAGTGGGGAGCTCAGCGCTCCTTAGGCATGCAGGAGATGTGACAAGTGTCCCTTAAGGAGGCCTCAACCCGGCCATTTGAGCACAGCTTGTCTTCTGTTTTTTTCCCTCTTTCCCTTCCTTGCCTTGCTGTTCTCGTCAACAGAAATAAACAGTAACTGGTTCATGTGGTTTGGAGTCCTGGAGAAGGGAGCAAGCTTTCGGCCTGGCCACATGTTTAACACGTTAAACTCTCCGGCTCTCGGAGAGTCTATATGAGCTTCTTCGCTGCCTGCGCTACATTTAACGAGAGCGCATCAATACAGTGAGATGGTTAGTAGAGGCACGCTTCCACCATTCCTTCATTTCTCTTCACCCAATTAATCAAAAGAGGCAACCGATCAATCTCGCATTACTGACCAGTATTTACCATTTATATTGATGGAGCAACAGGTCCAACTTAACAGGCCACTGTACCCTTTGCTGTAAAGATGTAATGGGTTATTGATTTCTTAAAAGCTATATGAAATAAGACCAAAACAAATGTCTGTAGCAAACTATGCAACACAGACGTAATAATTTCTTGAATTTCCCCTGGGGATCAATAAAGTATCTATCTATCTATCTATCTATCTAATTCCTTGCGAGTGCATTGTTATCCCACTGCAGTTCCTATCTTTGAAATCCCATGCACTTAAATTATCCGTACATGTTTCAAGGGTGTGGGGGTTCAAATTAATTGAGTCAGCCTCTGCTGTGGGGAATAGCATGGAGGTTGGCGATCTCTGTGAATAACAATCCATACAGACAAACTGCAAACTCTGAGTGGCCCAGCAGGCCATAGCACTGATCCACAGCACTATAATTCATGGTCTATTTGGGAGTGCTGTGCAAAATTGTATTGTTATTATTCTCTGGTTGGAAAGAGGATGGCAGAATTAATTTATTATGTCCAGCCTGCAGTAGGGCTCCCTAAAGTGGGGAACAGCATCCTCCATCTAGCTGTAAATCTAGCCTGGACACTGGATACTTTTTCCCCCCCGGTGTTATCCGTAGATACTGACCAACGTGAGAAACCTGAAGGATGGTCAACTGACAGAGTTAGAAGATATGAGGGTTTTAAAAAAAGAAGTCACGGGACTTCATGGGACTCGTGCGCATTTGGTGCTCCATGTCTGAAAGTTGTGTTCTCGGCTGTGCTGGATGATTTATTTCGAAAAGGCCTCGTCGTAGCATGGCTGGATACATTTCATCCATTTTTAATGAGAAGCTGAGTCGTAATGGAATACATACACTTATTGGCTCAAAGGCGCATAACCGAAAAGGGAAATGGATATTAATTGATTTATGTTGTCATTGAAAAGCAGTCTCTTGTAGAGGAGGTTAAATCTGCAAGTGGAAAAGACATCTCTCAGGAACCCCTGTCACATTTTAAAACTACCCAGAAAGACACCTGGAATTAATGTCATTTAAATAAAAAAGAATGACTTAACTTTTAAAACAGCAGCTGCCAACTTCTGACCATAGCAGTCTCTGTGAAACGCTTGTTATTCATAAAAAGAAAATACTTTAAACTTAAACCACTCTCTTTCTCCAGATTTCCAAAGGCATATGGTATTTCAAGGTAATTACAGTTGAACGGCAGTGGAATTTTTATATCAAAAATTGCAACTTCAAAGGCAGCATTCTGAGGGAGAAATAGATTCCTTTTTTAAATGTCTTCAATGCACATTGAATTAGTTACCGTCCACACTTTGATATGATTGGTCTGGACAATTTAGATGCAAGGCTCTAAACAAACACAGTGGGTCTTTGCTGCCTCGCTGTCGAAAAGAATCTGTGGCTCAATGCATTCAGCCCTAATAAAGCCCAAAACCTATAGACATTCCAAAGCAGAACCGGAGAAGCCAGAGTCACCCCCTTGAACATTCGGAATGATGTATCCACAAACCCATTCGCATTGTTACTGATGGAGTTTGCCAGCAGCCGTCCCCCATTTTGCCATATGCCAACATATGACTTGAATAAAACACCCCTTCAAACCAGGAGAGACCAGGGCATGGGCCGCCCAACAGAGTTAACATGCATGGCTTGGTTGGAAAGAGTTTACTTTGACAGAGGGTGCTACGATTAGGGCCAAGAAGTTGACAAGCGAGCCATATCTGTAAATAAATGAGATCAGCAGAATTTCTGCAATTGCACCAAAACTTAAATCGTCCATTGCCATACAGCTGTGTCATAACATTACAAAAGCAAATACATAATAAATGCACATAAAGTAAAGTAGCATAGGACTAAACTTTCCACTGGCCTGGACAAATATTATTTTTTATGCTTCAGATATCCAAATTACATTAGAGGGGAAAAGTTAAATCAACAGTAACGTTTACATTTCGTGTGGCAGAAGTTTAGGGAGCCATTTTTCACCTACTGGGTGCAATTCAAGTTCCGATTTGTGTACACTTGCAAACAACTCTAGACATTTTCATGGTGGAAAAACATGTCAACTGACATGACAACAATTACCATAATTAAGTAGCTTAATGTGGCATTTATAATTTGATAATTACTTTCATGTTTGGATGGCGCCCGTTCGCGCTACTGTTCTGTATTCAGCCTCAAGACTTTTTCTTTCCAGACTTGGGCCAGCCTGCAAATCTGCCCGGCCTCGTCGCATTTATGAGAATGACGGCGAGTGTATGCCAAAGGAAGTCGCACGTCGTTAGAATGACAATAGGAACAGAAAGTCACATAAATTTACCCGGGGCCGCCACGCGATTAATAATGAAACGAAATGCCGGCTTGCTTTTGATATAAATGAGCTGATGAGATGTATAATTCTGTGAGCCAATTTTCCACCTACGCCGAAATAGATTAGAGAATGTGTCTATTAAATGGACGCAATTCATTACAGTTCCATGTTTCTGTGAGAATTAATGCGCCCGACCTCTGACCTTCAGATGAGTGGTAGTCTACAGATTAGCCTACATTGCCATTTACGAGAGCGCGTTGCACATTGTATTTCCTGTGTAATGAAATAGTGCATGAGCTGTTAAATGGGTGATTGTGTGGGCCTGTGTATTATTAAACAGAGTGAATACCCTGAGACTGGGCCTTGTGCAATTTTGTCCATTAATTTCCAAATACAGACTACTAAATCTATCGTCTGATAATACATTTCCCAGGCCAAATCTGCACCTTGACACACTTGGCATCATTTTGGGTGACATTTTCTGGCATCATACAAGGAGCATTTTTCTTGCATTGCTATTTCGGCAAAATGTCAAACTGAACACAAAAGACATAAGACATGCGCTGTGAAATGGCTATTGTGCGTGCCGTTGGCATGCTCTAGACACATTTTGCATTTAGATGACACGTTATCAGTCCACGAGCCAACTGGCAAGAATGTTTAAACTTTTGTGGACATGATACTGACCAGCGAAAATAATGCCATACTTACTTAGAATTTTGTGTGCTCCAAATGATTGTTTCCAGGGATTTGGCTAATGGCAGCATGAACCTGCATATGACAATAAAAATCCAAAGGTAATATTTCCAACATCCGACTCCAGCCATTCTCATCATTTCGCGGTACAGTTCTTCAAAGCGGCTGGATGACTGCTTGGTAATTCAACGTTTTGGCTCGTGGGTTCTGTGGCTTTTCAATCGGGAGCATGTGCGACCGATATCGGATACATAATCTTTTGTCCAGTTACATGCACACTTTTTTCGGAAAGGTTGTCCTTGGCTGAACTGCAAAAACGGTAGATTTGACGTATGCGAAGTGTAGCTCGCTGTGGTGTGGAGAAGGTACACTACACGGTCTTGGGTTGGACGTAGGCTTCTTTATTCCCGTGAACCTGTAGCTTCAAAACGAATTCATTTCGCCAAGTTCTGTCAATTGTCTGTGTCGGCTGGTCAGTCTGAAGGCCGTGCACTTCGGGAACAGGTATTGCAGGTCTCTGATACAAACTCAAATGTCTTTGAAGACAACGTCTCCAGTTCGCCTAAAATAAATCCTTTCACTTTACCTGTCGCTGCATATCGCCAGTGTTGACAGACATAGCCATCCACGCAACTCCACCAGATTCATTTTACGCATTGTAAAATTAATGAAAGTGCAAAATAAATGTAGGATACGGTCATTCTACGCAGACGACAATCAACCTTATCTTGTCTGGCTTCCTTATGGTAAAATCCAACTGGGTAAGCTTTCAAAAATAGTTATTCTCCGCGGTCAGCTCTGTCTCACCATGTGTCCGGTGCAAATGGTGTATTCCAAGGGAGCGAGCGATGACCACAGGTTTGGTCTCAGATGTTGATGGGTTTGTCTGCAACTTCCATTAGCCGGTGCAGGAGGTGCGGAGGAGGGAAAAAAAGTACTCGCGATTCAGCTTAAGCTAGGCTATGTGCTGGTTCCTCTGCCCTTGCTCTCCCAGCGATCCCAGAGCGAGAGCATTAACTGGGATCTCACAGAGATTGCGCCACTCCTCGCATAGGACTGCTACTGTAATCTGATGCTCAGTCGAGCAGGGGACAAGCCTACATATCAGCCTGCGACCAATCATCAGCCGCTAGGTGACTTGGATTCGCCAAGGATACTTCAGATCTGATGCACACGTAGGCTACTCTTTAGATGCTCTCTGTTTAAGTTCACGTTGTGCCCGTCTCTGTTAATAATTATTTACATTTCCTGTGTCATATGTGACTTAATTGATAATATGTAGGCTATGTGCAATGTTTTGGGATGTTATGTTATCGGTATTTGTGCACCTCTTTTTATATTTTATGAGTATACTGGAATATACTGACAACGACATTGTTATAAGTGGAATGATACACACAATGACCACCCTAAATGGGTATTAAAGCTCTTTCCCTCTACACTTTTGTGCATGTCGCCCCCTACCGGACCCTCGCTTCGTACGTGACCAAAAGAAAGGTGTGAGGCAGTAAAAGTGAGAGTTTCCATTTAAAGTTCAAATGGAAGGAACTGATTAGATCCTCTTTCCCGTACGCAATACGGATGCTATCTACTCGAATTATTCCATGTTAAAAGATAGAGAATATACGTTTATTTTATGACTTAATTTGCATTGTCTACACTTTTTAGTGTCTCAGTCTTCTCTCTATCTCATGTGCATGTAGATAGATAGATCCCCAAGGGCAAATTCTAGACAATGTGCATGTGTGTGCTCTCACGACCAGTTCTCTCAGGTGTAGGTGTAGGTGTGTGTGTGTGTGTGTGTGTGTGTGTGTGTGTGTGTGTGTGTGTGTGTGTGTGTACACTCACACACACACCTCTACCTACAGAAGTATAGATAGAGAGAACCAGAGTCTGTTTTTTTTTTCCAGACAACACAGATCCTTAACCAGGATCTCTCTCTGTGTCTCCTCTGCGGCCAAGAGGTAGCACCCAAGCATGAAGAGGGATTAGTGTGGACACAGTG
Source organism: Alosa sapidissima (assembly GCF_018492685.1). Lineage (NCBI taxonomy): Eukaryota > Metazoa > Chordata > Actinopteri > Clupeiformes > Clupeidae > Alosa > Alosa sapidissima. The sequence goes on from NC_055976.1 coordinate 14,372,195, forward strand.
CTGACCAGATGGAGGCAGATGCATCCATCAAACCACCCCCCCCCAAAAAAAAAAAAAAAACACAACACTGGGTCCACGACCACCTAGGGAGCAGCCAGCGTCTCCTCAAACCACAAGCATCGTGGCCCAGGGGCACAGGGGATATTTTCAAAGTGAGGAGGACAAAATTGTGAGCAAAAACCCAGATAGTGAGAACAGGCTTCCAGATATCGAACCACCACTTCTGACCCACTGTCGACCATCAGAATATTTTAAACTTGCAGGGTTCCCATGGTTATGGAAAGCCTGGAAAAGTCATGGAATTGTAAAATCCCATTTTCCAGGCCTGTAAAAATCATTGATTTCAGTAAATTCATAGAAAGTTTTGTATGTCATGAAATTTCATTTAGTCATACCAGCCAAGGACATTGGTAGGAGATCCTGCTCATCCCGACATTAGCTATTCTGTTTAATAACCAACTCAACTAGCCTGCTTATCAACTCGTTTTTACTAATTAGTATTACAAGATAAGCAACTCTTACACCCCATTAGTGATAGACAGTAAAGGTATCACTTTGTGACCCACAACAAAACACAACACAATACAACACTGCTGGCCAGCTCACTATTTGTAGACAGCTGTGCTGTTTGAGCTATATGAGTTGCCCTACCTGACATGGGTCTCATGAGATTTGCATACGTGATCTGTGTATGTGTAATGTTTGGTGGGCTATAGTTGGTAGCGGGAACTTCACACATGTATCGAGGTACTCTCACAGTTTGTGAATTTCAATAATGAATGGAATAAACTTTCATTTGACTTATACACAGTCAAACAACACTATTCATGGTGAAAGCAAAGCTTTTTTTCCCCAATATAAACTTGCAGGCTAGGCTACATGGTTTATTAAGTGTATGTTGTTAGTGGATCATTGTTTTTGTTATTGTTCTGGCACTGGGGTGGTGGTGGTGGTGGCGGCGAGAGTAGGCTGTCTCTCTTGTGGAAGACAGCCTTTTTGGACGGCTTTAGTCAGGGTGGCAACAGATGACTGAGACCCTCAAGTGCCAAGAATCTGAATCAGCAGCCTTGCCCACCCCCTCAACAGACAAACACACACACACACACACACACACACACACACACACACGACCCCCCCCTTGCCATCGTGGGGCACCAGGAGGTGGGGATGGAATAGGGGGGTGTGGGTGGTCAATGCAAGTCTCGTTGCCATAGAGACGGCAAACATTGGGCCCCTGTGGAGGAAGAGAGTTTGCTGTGTCCCTGCAGAAAGGCAGAAGAGACACCTGATATGCCCCTCCTTCGGGGAAAGGAAGGCAGGGTGTGTGAGCGTGTGTGCGTTTGTATGGGGGTGGGTGGGTGATCAGCTCCCACACACTCCCACCCACCCACCCACACACACGCACACACACGCACACACACACACACACACACTGATGGGTTTCACAGCTGTGCTGAGAGAAGAGTATGCTGGCAGGGCAGGACAGAGAGAGAGGGCGAGAGAGAAAAAGAGAGATGGGACAGGGCACGGAGGACGAGGCGAGCAGGTGACCAGTCGAAGGGCAGTGTCCTGCTGTTCCTGCTGCTCACGCAGCCACTGATGCTCAATCAACTGACGGGGAATAAAAACAGCCCTCAGAGACACAGGCTCAGCTTCAAAGAGCCTCCCCTCAACCGCAACACAAACAACACCAGCTCATGTTTAATAGCATGTTTACATTAAAAGGTCTCACACATACATTGAACTTTTGACTTATCAGTCAGCCATCTTGTTGCACTTTCATTTTTTGTTCTTGTTGTCACTTCTATACAAAAAAAAAAAAAAAAAAAATATATATATATATATATATATATATATATATATATATATATATATATATATATATTTATTAGCTGTTGTTTGTGGGGAAGGACAGCTTTATATTGTCGGAAAGACAAAAGCTTGCGCTCGGATTTGTTCTCCTTTCTTACCTTGAGTCTGACTCAGGTCTGCAGCTCTTTGAAGGAGTGCTGATCCTGACATGTACACCATTATACGTCTGTTTACTCACTTCACCCCAACCCGTCTACCAGTATTACTTTAATGTACTCTTCCGCCACATAGGAGGGCTTGGCTGTGTAAAAGTACTGAAAGTGGGGTCCACGATTATGCCTCAGTACTCTAGCAGGTGTAAGTGTCTGGTATATATGAGCTTACTGCCCCCGAGTTGCTGATACAACACAACTGACGCATCTCAGATCAAGTGGAGTAGCATTGCCAATGCCCTGCCAACACTCCGAGGGCCCTATCAGACAAGCACTGCTGCTGTTGGCACCTTTATTATGGCGTGATTTGATCACAGCACTGCGACCCTCCTTGGGGGGTCCACGGCGACCCGTGGGGTATGCAAGCCCGTCGCCAGAGCTCCTGCGCGATCCTCATTAAGGCGACAGAGTGATACTCTGCCAGTAGAGGAGGGTGGGGCGGGGCGGAGAGATGGGAGGGGGGGCATTGATTTAGCACTGGTGTAATTTGCCTGGAAAGTGATATGGTGAGGGTGAGCTGAGGTGGGTGGGTGGGTGGGGGTGCTACTTATGGCCAGATGAGAAGATGCCGATGGGGCAGACGAGGGGAGAGAGAGAGAGAGGAAGAGGAGAGAGGAGGCCTCGTCAGTGGTAGGACTCCTGGCACTCGCCCAGGCTTGACACCCTCCTCCGCCAGAGAGGTGACCATAATACCGCTGCCATGACACACACTGAGAGACCGAGCCAGTGTACAGAGGACACGAGCACCTTGCCATTTGCGTATTCAAATAGTGCCGACGCAAGATCCTCTCAGTGTGGCAATTCACATTCAAGGAATCGTGTCTGTCTCTATGTCTCTGTGTGTATGTGTGTGTGTGTGTGTGTGTGTGTGTGTGTGTGTGTGTGTGTGTGTGTGTGATGAGGATGTGCTGGGGCATTTTTGCCAATTGTAGAAGCCCATCGCCTGATTCCAGCCATGTGGAGCTCTGAGCTGGAGTGAGCCAAGCGAGCGGGTTCATAAATTCAAATCAGAGGGGTTGTGAATCATGGGGCTGTTTTGAATGCCAGCGGGACGGCGGACCACATGGTTTAGGTTAGAGGGTGGAACACAGACCATCTTTCCCATTGTGTGAGAAACGGCACATTGTTTTGGCGCATGTGTCACAGGCAATACATAATGAAGAAAACATTTACTGACCGTCGCTTCACAAAAGGATCCTTCACGCAGTCACACAGACATTGTATGCATTGTGGAATTGGTGTCATGGGACATGATAATAAAGAAATACATATTTCTCTCACAATAGCGATTTATCCCTGTGTGTCACCATTTAATGATATTTGTTGTAATGGAGACAGAGAGAGAGAGACATCTGTTAGCATGTTCAGGACTTGTTCAACATATTGTTGAATTTTTTTCTTAAAATGCAAGTGTATACTTATTGTAGTTTGTTGAAGACTTTTCTTCAACTGCAAGCGTATACTTATTGTAGTCTGTTGAGGACTATTTCTGGAATAAGCATGCAAGTGCATACTTTCTTTACAGAAGGCCCAGAGAGCAGCTGTGGGGCAGGCCTAGCCCAGATCTGGCACAGCTTTGGCAAATCAACACCATCAAGGCTGGACGGAAGTTATCTGCTGGGTCAGTGAGGTGTGAGCGAGAATGTGTGTGATGTTTAAAAAGTAACAGCGGTCTCCTTTTTTACTGAAAGAAAAATACAGTGGCCAGCTTCTAATCTCAATCGCTTTTTCTTTTCTTTTTAAAAACAGCATTCCCTGTGAACAGGAAGTTGGTCTAAGATTTAATCTTATTCATAGGGTGCCCCCACTGTGTTTGAGAATAGGCATATAACGTTTCTGTAACGTGTATTCAATCAAGAAACCATTTTGTTCCCTCCAATCACTGCTTCCAGAACAGCTTTGTAATTCACCCAAGGACATCGCAGTGATTTAAGAGGACAAGACGTCTATGATGAGCTGGGAAATCTTATAATCAGGAGCTTTCAAACCCCAGATCAAATAACCAGGAAGCTTATTTGACTTGTTTTAATAGCTTTTAGACAAAAAAACCCAATTTGTTCCTCCTGGCTTCAAGGACAGTGAACCCGAATGTTCAGGCCCAGATGGTTATTATCTTCGCCAGTTGTAGCCCTAGTCTCCAGCCAGGTTGTCAATGAGGTGGCTCAGACAGGGCTTAACATTGCATTAGGTTGGTTAGTCCAGAGTGAGGAAAATGTTTGCATGTTGAACATCCAACATCCGAGACCTTGTGGAGAATCTCAAAAGCTTGCTGAGGAGCTGCACGTCTTTGACTCTGAGGTAGAACTGCAAATGAATAAAGATTGCAGGGAGAGCTCCAGGGTAATACTCTTTGCGAGGCACATGTTGGCGCTACGTTGAGTGGCTATTAATATACTCGCGCCTCCAACGCCGTCCTTGAGACGGGAGGCCCGTGGAATTCACCATGGCGAGCGACACGCCTGGGCAAACGCTGAAACAATGACATCACACGGAGACAATTTTTCCGCTTAAAACAAATAAGCGGTCGCGCCGATACGCCGTGGCTGGGACAGAGCGTGTCACATTAACGCCACATACTCCATCCACTGTGGGCCTGAAATTGAATTTGAAGTCCAGGGGCTGACCAAACAATCTCCAGTGTTCCTAAAGGTTTTGGCTCAGTGCAACTGTCAGCAATATTGTGAAATATGGCCCGGCCGGGCGGAATGTGTTGCAATTTGGCGACGGTGATAATGCGAGTCATTGTCGGAGCAGAGGCATGTGGCTGATGAATGACCACGAGGAAGGATCTGTGTGGATGTTTTCAGCACAGATACCAACATGATGGGGAGAGAAAGGAAGTGCTCTGGAAAAGAGGAAAGTGAGAGAAAGAGAGAAGGGGGGGTAGAGAGAGAGAGAGAGAGAGAGAGAGAGAGAGGAGAGAAGAAAATAAGGAAATGTAGGAGACATCAATTGAAGATGTGCAAGTTAGAAGCAGAGGATAGACAAAGAAAGGGAGAAAGAAAGAAAAAAGAAAGAAAGAGTCTGCAACTAAAGATAGGGAAGAAATAAAAGCTGGATAGGGAAAGAGTGACAGAGAGAAGAGTGGAGAAAGTGATGAAAAGCAAGAGAGTCTAACTGAAGACATGTGAGGTAGAAACAGAGACTAGACAGACAGAGAAAGAGAGAGTAACAGAGAGAGAGAGAGAGAGAGAGAGAGAGAGAGAGACATCACATTATACCCCAGTGAAAAGCCACTGGGCACAGCTCAGGTATGCTCTGGGACCATGCCGGCTCTTTGGAGGTCAAGTGGTTTAAGGCAGCTTTATCTGAAGAGGAGATTAGCTGGGGGCACGACACGCATAATGTGTAACTCTCCCATTCCTGCAGGAATCAATATCGCCCATTCAGTCACTCATTAACCAGATAGGATACCCCCGCAACGCAAACAATCAGCGTCCAGGGAGACAGGGAAGGCCAATTTGAATTTAACTAAGGCGATTAGTCGTTAATGGAAACTACAACTGGGACTGCTATGCCCATGTCATCACTAATATAGAGAGTAATTGAAAAACAACTGAGTCTGACTATGCATTTCACTGTTGAAGTTTTACTCTGTGCGCATAACATTGCATACTAACCATTATTATTGATATGGTGTGTCTTTTAGCAGTTTGTTACTCCGTTTCAGTGGTATTTTGATTATTTTTTTAGCCACATAAACAAATCTGGAGACTTTGTCAGCATCAGCAGTTTACTGTAGCGTTTCCTCTGAATGCATAGAACGCTAGATAACACTGTAGACGTCTCTCTCTCTCTCTCTCTCTCGCTCTCTGGCTGATTCATGACAACGTCAGGAAGTGTTGACAATCTTTACGGACCCCGAAAACAATCTTGTCGCAACCCTCCCGACACGCAGATGACCTGGCCTCCACGTCTGCAGATTATTGATTCCCGCTTTGATTTACTGCGTCTGTCTTATTTCAAAGGGGGGTGGGGGGGGGGAGCATGCACACAAAAACAGAACAACCCAACATATTTAAGACATTTCACTTCACCACACCAAAGGGTGTTCTTTGGCATATTGAGCTGCCCTAAGTTACTCACTGAACTCAACAATAATGAGTCTGTGGGAGAGAGAGAGAGAGAGAGAGGGAGATAAAGAGAGAGGGAGAGAAAGAGAGGGGGGGAGGAGGAGATCATTTGTGGTCGGTGGTCTATAGGGAAGTGTTATATAATAGAGCCCTTTACAACTTCACATGAATGTGATGTCAACTCAAAAAATGTTTTGTCTGTTTACGTATCCAATCGGAGGAGGGGGAGATGGGTCAGTGTATTGTTGACGAGTCCCTGATCATGACCATAAGGATACCGTCCCTTACTAATGGCCTTAGCGGCATTTGTTAGCATGGTCCCTATTCTTCTCAGCAACTTGTCTGTCAAACATTCAAACATTAGGTCAAACACAGCTTTGAGACAGGAGGGGAAACTGCACTGATTTCTGGGTGTGGGGGGGGGGGGGGGGGGGGGTCGGGGGGTTATAGGCACTACCTCCTGAAGCCGGGGTGGGTTGATTGGTGTTGGGTGTGTGTGTGTGTGTGTGTGGGGGGGGGGGGGGGGGGGGGGGGTTGTGGTGAGGCAGGGGGGGTAGGTATTGGGGTAAAAGAATGCCCAAGCAAAGGGGATTAGGAGACGACAAAAACTGGTGCCTTAATCCACTTTAATTAAGGCACCCCCGTTTCATGTGTGATTGGCAGAGGCCGAACACAAGTGTCTCCTTTCTCCCTGGCCTGGCCTCGCCTGCGCTGCCTCTGCTGCGGCTCTCAGCGCGAATGCTAATGCGTCCAGCAGCACTCTCAAGGAGAAGTGGCCCCCCGCCTCCTCTTCTGCTCCAACACCAGCCTGACCATGGGAAGAGAGGGACGGGAGCAGCGTTTTCTCCTCCTCCTTCTTCTTCTTCTTCTTCTACAGAAGGTCTTGTTCTTCTGCTTCTATTTCTCTCTTGTTTCTCTCTTTTTTGTGGTGGGGGAGGTTGAGATGGAGAGGGGGGGAGGGGGGGGGGGGGCTGTCTGCAGCCGATTGCTGGAGGAGACAAAAAAAGTAGAGAATGGAGACTTCAAAGCAGCTGTATGAAAGGGCTTTCTCTGTGATGGGAGAGGACCCCTTCACCACACACACACACACACACACACACACACACACACACACACACACACCTCCTCGGCACTCCCATGCAGCGCTCTCCCCTCTCCTGTTTGCTGGCCACCGCGTCCCCGCTGTGTTTTTGTGGGATCTGAGATGGTGGCATCAAATTACATATGCATTTCTGATATAATTAGCGAGAGTCGAGGGACTCCGAATCACGGTCTACCCCCCACCCCCCACCAACACACACACTCCCCATCTTCTCCCCTCCGCTCCGCTCCCCACCCACACTCTTCCGCTCCGTGCTTTTGCGCTTTAATAGGGCCAGACTCAGGTCTTTGTCTCTATCTTTCTTCTCCTCCGCTGTTCCGTATTTAGAGAGTCGAGTCCAGTCATGGGGTGGCACGCCGCGGTGGGATGTGGTGAGGGACGAGGGGCGAATGTAAAGTTCAATTTGTGGTCAGAGAGTCACAGTAGTTATGGCAGGATGTGACAGCGATGCATCACTCAGAGTGGCCTTCATGAGCTCCATATGTGGAACGGCACAGAGGCGGAAGCACTGTTTTATGATAAGAGGCGAAATTGAGGTACAGACACACACAGTAGACGACTGTTCCTTCCAAAGGAAACATCACTCAGTATGACTGAAAAAAATGATACAAAAATAGTGAATGGGTGAGTGAGAGAAACTGAGACAGACAGCATATATTTGTGTGTGTGTGTGTGTGTGTGTGTGTGTGTGTGTGTGTGTGTGTGTGTGTGTATTTGTAACTAGAGGCAGGCATAGACAGAGGGAGAGAGAGAGAGAGAGAGAGAGAGAGATTGTGACTCCCTGTGTTGCTTGTCTGAAGAGTTCTCAAACCAGCTGTCTCCAGGGCCGACGTCTCTGTTCCTGCTCGCTGGAGTTCCACATGTGGAGCCTGACGGCCTCCCGTCCCTTCCCATCATGCCTCAGGCTTCAGGACCACGTTCTCTTTCCCAGGAGCCACAGCCTCATTAGCTTTCATTCTCCACTCCTCTCCCTCTACGTTCAATGTCTTTCCCAGGAGCCACAGCCTCATTAGCTTTCATTCTCCACTCCTCTCCCTCTACGTTCAATGTGGCCCTTTGTTTTATGGCGTCTCCTTCGCAATGCACACAACTTTGACACACAAATCTTGTGTGAGGCCCTGCGCTCGGCGGCTATCGCTAGCGGGGCAACGGCCCAAGGCTAGCCTGCTGTATGGGAGCCCATTACGGGAGTGTAGCAGTAGTTCAGGAACTGTGACAGCTTTAGAACGGACCTGCGCTAACCCTGGTGAGTCGTGCTGCGAGTATGCTGGCCAGGTCCTATGGTCATGGAGGGGGTGTTAATGACTGTTTGTCTGGCACCACCTCGGCCGTATTTTTAAAGGACTGCGACCATAAAGAATGCTTCCACACTGGCCCTCTGGAACAAATCAAGGGGTTGTGTTTTTCTCACACACACACATACATTCACATATGCTCACAGATACAGACACATACTCACACAGACGCTCTCTCTCTCACTCTCCACCTTTCTCTCACAGACATGAACACATACACACATAGACCCACATACACACACAACCACATATACTCCTCTTTGTCTGTCTCTCTTTCTCTCTCTCGCTCTCACACACACACACACACCAACTTGAGCTTGCTTTTGGGTATACACACACCCCACAAAACACCAATGCAAGCCAGGCGGTGACATTACCACAGTCAGGAAGGGACTCCCACAGAGAGGCAGTTGGAGAAACATTCCTCGAATGCTGCCCTGGATTCTTCAGACTTAATTGGGTTGCTCTGCGCGTCTACAGGCAAGCTTTTCCACCCACCCCACTGCTGGAGACACAAATATTTGACAATTAAACAAACTTTTACGTTTCTCGCTCTACCTCCCGTTCTTTGAATTTGTGTGCATGGCGAAGGAAAACAATCACGTGAAATGAGGTAGAACGCCACAGGATGTCGTTTTATGCATCCACCCGGTTTATGCTCTCATTCTTGAGCTTTCTGCTGTTTTTGTGGGTGGAGGGTGGACGAGGGGACGTCTTAGAACAATAAATCTGAGGCGGTCAGGCCCATATTTCAGGAGGAGCGGAGGGGGGGGTTATATTTTCTCATCTCTGGCCATGGCCTGAAACTCATTGTGGGTGAGGAAAGAGAGGAGGAGAAGAGGGAGATGACAAAAAAAGAAAAAATCAAAGGTGCTTCCAGTAAAGGTCAGGGCTCTTCTGAAGGCAAGTGGGTGTGATTAGGAGGGGCCCAGTGAGCCGGGGTCTCGGCCCCGAAGAGGCCCCTGCGAGAGCCCCGAGTGGAGTGGCGCGGAGCGACCGACCCCCGCTTCCTCCTCCCCTTCTCTCTCCTGTCGAGGCTCAGTTACCAGCCCCTAAGCCCCGGGATTAAAGTGTCACCCGCGCTGACAGTGTTTGTGAAAGCTCTCAGGTGACACCACGGTCAGATAGTGCAGGAGCGAGAGAAAGAAAGGGAAAGAAAAAAAAAGAGAAGAAGAACAAGAAGAGCCCATAGCTGTGCCTCGCATTGGGGGCGTCTCACCGTCACCCTACCCCCCCACCACTCCTCCCAAAAATCAGCAAGTGTCACTAAGCCTGTTTATACTAGGCATTAAAAAAGGCAGAGGAGCTAGTGAAGAGAGAACGAGTGACATGAGGTTTGGATGATGAGAGAAAGAAATGAGGAGAAGAGAAAGAGAGATGACAGCGCGCTGCAGACAGGCGGCCACTCCGCGCCTGAAGACAGATAATCTTAACACAGATGACGAGGGGGGAGAAAGCTAAAGGAGAGATTATTTACATAGCACAATTCAGAGTCATAGGTATTCCAACGCACATGTAAAAATAAGGCTATAAATAGGTCATGTGTATTTAAACGAGTAGACAAATATAGAAAATAAGACATTACGAAGAAAGGGTAAAAAGATCATCTGAGAGAAAACTTTTTGTTTTCTTTGTTTTTTAGCAAAAGAATAGCGCACATTAGAGAAGGAAGCAGATGAACACTCAGTGCCTATGGAGACAGTAGGAGATAATCCCAACCCAGATGACGTGAGGAAGGAGGAGAAGGAGAACGTGTGTGTGTGTGTGTGTGTGTGTGTGTGTGTGTGTGTGTGTGTGTGTGTGTGTGTGTGTGTGTGTCTGTGTGTGTGTGTGTGTGTGTGTCTAGAAGCCCGGAGACCTTGCCGGCCATCTCAGAGGGATTTCCAGGCCGAGAGCCGGTGGAGCCAGCTTGATTGACTGAAGTTTAGTGTTACTGGCCCAGTCAGCCACTGTCCGTCGTCCAGCCTGCGAGGGCCTGTCATTAGAGACAGGTAATGACTTCATTACATGTGTGACACAGCCTTAATCTGATCAGGACATCTTCTTTAAACAAAAAAAAAAAACATCCATGTGAATTTGCTTACTGACATGTCCCTGACTTTTTCCCGCATCACTCCCCTCCCCAAATTCTTCAGGAGACATGGGGCTTCTCCGCTATCTTTGTATTTACAACGGACAACTTTGAGTTTCCAGTGAATGATTTACTGCAAACAAATGTTGGTGCAACTGGTGGCTTTTCAAAGGTAAATCTTTCATCAGGAAGATTCATGGTTGGCATTTAGACGTCCTCGCACATTAAAAACCTAAGTATATTAGTCAGATATTCATACATCTGCCGTCTGCATAAGAAACATTTTAGGAACTCCTACACTTTATAAAACTGACTAATGGCAAATAGTTGAGTCTCATGCTGGTTGAGGGATCCAGATTACTGTCTCAGCGTTCAGGTCGTACTCAATATTTTCACCCCCACTTTAAAAGCAGGCAGCATGCCGTAAATTCCCTCCCATCTCTGCCTGTGGTTAGCTAGCCTCCCCAACCTACCCTACCCTACCCCCCCATCACCACTCATGCTATGGACGGATGCATCAAAGGCCCCCACCAATTACTCCCGAGCTCAGCTCTAGGGGCATAAATCTCCCCTTATCTCCTCCCTGGACCTGCAGAATTTTCTAAATATCAGTTTTATCTGGCGTTGCAGCCACTAAGAGGAGAACAAAGCGGGGGCCGAAGGGGCGTAAATAAAAGCCAGGAGTGAGGGGGGGGTGGAACGGCCCGATCCAGAGATTTACGCCGGCGGGAGGGATTTGGGCTCATCCCCTCCCAGCGCCGGGGC
>NC_055976.1:14386024-14498524 GCF_018492685.1 Alosa sapidissima
CACACACACACACACACACACACACACACACACACACACACACACACACAGAGACACACCTATACACACTACACACACACACACATACATACTACACACACACAGACTCAAACACACAGTGAAACACACACACACACATACAAACTGCACACACCCAGTGCCACACACACACACACACATACTTACATACATACACACATAATATACATACACACACATATAATACACACAGACACACACACAAAGAAATATACATACACACATATAATACACACACACACACACAGACACACACACTTCACCCCCACCCCACTAAACTCTTATCTGGCTCTCTAATGAGTGGGCCCGTGTGTCAGGGCAAGAGAGTCGCTGGACTGTCAACAGTGAGCAGGAATGCAAGGCCACCACAGGATGTTGCACTGAACCGGGCCCTTTCATATGGAAAGTATGCACAAGCTGATAGGCCCCCAACACTGAAGGGTTAACACTCATGTTTCAGATGCCCAGGGCTGAGTTTCAATCACAAACAGTCCCAGCAAGAGGACATAGGGGCATCGGTTACACTGAATACACAGAACCTTTAAACTGTTACTTTAGAGAGGTCTTATTTCAATAAAAAATTAGATAGATGGGTCATGTTGGAGGCTAGGTTGGTTAGTTACTCTATCAAGTTGCTCTTCACATAATCAATTCATCTTCATGTAAGTATAAAACAATTTATTTCACATGTGTCCTTTTTCTTGTTCTGTTGAGAGAGTATTGATTGTCGTACTTTTGAAAACACTTAAATGAAGAACAAAGAACAAGGGACAATCCAATCTCATATAAAAGAACGAAGCAAGACATCCTTTTTCATTCTCCACACTTCTGTGGAGATGGCGGCTGCGGCACAACAGTGCAGCTGAAGCTCTCTACTGCCCTCCGATGGCGCAGTTCCAACATCTCCACAACCTGCCCACCCCAGATTCGGTCCCCTCCCTGCTCGTCCCCTCTCTCACTCTGTCTGACCCCAGTCCAGGTGGATGCTCAGGGGGGGTCAAAAGGCCATGGAGAGGGTCATCCTTGACACAGCCCAGGGGTGCACTCAGGCCTCTCCCACCCAGCACCCACCCCCCCCCCCCCCCCACGGAACAAAGAGGGGAGATGAATGGAGTGCTAACGAGGAGCAGGGAGCGTCTGCAAGCCGACGGGATGGATAGCACTCAGCCGCGGACGTCGCTGAAATGAGGATGTACCAGAGTGTGTGTGTGTGTGTGTGTGTGTGTGTGTGTGTGTGTGTGTGTGTGTGTGTGTGTGTGAGAGAGAGAAAGAAAGAGAGAGAGACAGAGAGAGAAAGAAAGGGGGATAGAATGGGGGGGGGGCAGTTTTGGACACTGACAGGCCTGTCCTGTTTGATCAGCTGAATATGAGACAAGCCTGACGGTCCTGTCCACTACCCACACACACACGCACACACACACACACACACACACACACACACTCAGCCCCACACCTCCCTTCTTGTGTTTAGATGAGTTGGTGATTTAAAACGGTGCAATTTAAGACTTAAAAGACCTGCGCTGGGGGTTTTCGCTCACTCCAACTCCGACTCTCTCACTCACACTCACCCGCAGGGATGTCAGACGGACTCCTAAGTGGTCCCTTGAAATCCACTTGTCAGGGAGAACAAGACGAATAGCAGATAATGTCCCGTCCGTATTTAAAATGTCTGATAACATCTAATTGAAGATCAGTCCTATTAGCACTAATGAATTCCGTGCCTCTGGTAAATTCTATTTTATATCTTGGCCGTGATATGCCCAATTACATTTTCCTAAATCAGATGTCTCTGTCTGATCGGGTGCCATTAGCACCATAAAAATGTTGTATCTCATGACTGGATCTCGGTGGCTGGCTGTGCTTCCGACTAGAAGACACTCCGATGTTAATCTAATACTGTGTCAGCTGTATGTAAGGCTGTTCAGCGTTGTTATTTACCACAGAGACACTGTGTATTCAGACAAGATAACAGGCGAGGTGGGTGAGCGTGTGTGCCATGGTGTGTGTGTGTGTGTGTGTGTGTGTGTGTGTGTGTGTGTGTGTGTGTGTGTGTGTGTGTGTGTATGTGTGTGTGTGTGTGTGTGTGTGTGTGCCTGTCTGCACAAGTGTGAGTGTAAAAGGACAGCTGTGAGAGACAGGATAAAGGTGGAAGAAAGGTCAGATTGTTTTTTTGGTCTCTTTCTTTCTCTGTGTGTGTTCGTGCATGTGTCTGGTGTGTGTTTGTGTGTGTGTGTGTGTGTTTGTGTGTGTGTTAACCATCCTTAGGTGGCTTGTCGGGATAATAATCAACAGAGCTAGGATGGTTATTAATGACTCTCTTAGCAAGAGCATCAAGCCTTAAAGATTGCATTAACTTTGCTGTTTGCTGGCTAGTTTGGTAAGAATGTTACAAAATATGTATTATCTTTGTGTGTTATAAGTGAACATGGATGATATTTTCAATACAAAGTTGAAACCAACATTCCTACTCAGGAAGGGTACAAAGGTGTACTCTCTCTGCCTCATTCTGAGTAGTTCGCTCCCTCTCACATTTTCCCAAAACCCTTTTTCCAAGACAATTCCCGTTTCCATGATGAAGCATATGGGCACAGCATACATACATCAGCTCAGCACAATTGATTTCCACAATCTAAACATCCTGCAGTGCCACCAAGACAGCAAGACAGCTGAGCTGATCATAGCATAAACAAACACTGCACCTCTTTGCCAGCTTCTCCAGCACAACACCACATGCTGTCTGCTTTCCAACCTCCTGCACACTCTCTCACACACACACACACACACTCTCTCTCTCTCTCTCACACACACACACACACACACAGCTCAAGAGTGTGTTATGTATGCGCTACACAAACAGGCTGTCAAGGGGGTAAACTGTGCTCGCATTCCCTGTAAAAGCAACACCCGCTGATCTGTTTGCATTCTATTCAGATGTGCTGCTTTACTGTGGTGCATACACACACTCTCTCTCTCACACACACACACACACACACCAACGCTGCCATTTGCACTGCTGTAATGTAAATCTGTGGCAGCTCTGTCATGTAAATGGCACTCGCTTTTCAGAGTCTGTGTGTGAGCGCTCAAAGAGCCCAAAAAAGGTTTGCAGGGAGGGAGGTCTTTAGTTGGCTTAAGTCCCACTGTGTGTGTCAGTGGGAACCCTGTTAAGTTTGGATTTTAAATTCATGCCTTTTCTCCTGTAAAGATTATTGTTTGTTTCTTTTGTGCGACGGAGAAAGAGAGAGAGTGTTCAAATTCTTCTAAAATGTTATTTATGTAACTTACACATCGAATCTCTTTACAGAACATCTTCAAGGCTACCATGAGAAAATGCCTCAGTAACTTTCCTCTAATTGGCATGGGCTTCCCCTGTGTCAATGCAATATAAATGAAGTCTTAGCATTAATGGATTTTCTGATCTATGTGGTCCCTGCTACTACTAACATGCGATTCTTGACTTTTTGACCTGTGTTTGTGTTATGTCAGAGAATATAAGATAATCTCAAGAATAGCATGGCACTGCCTAGAATAGATGCTCCTTTTATTAGAGTGGAAATGCTCCATAGAGAAGAGCTTGTTTGACCGCATTTTCCTTAATTGTGTTGATAGGTGGCAGTGATGACAAATGAGGAAACGCCTTCATTTGAAATCTGACTACAACGAGGCTCCATTTGAGGTCAGGAGAGAAGCTTTGTGTCCATATCTACTTAATCAAAGGTTAGGTATCATTTCATGGGGGGTTTAGAGTCACATAGGCCTTTCTTTAGGGGAATTGATCTGTCCCCTGTGTTCAGCAGGATATGCTATTTAGCCTTGTGCAGCAATGTTCTAAAGGTTTGTGATGTGAACTGCAAGGATACAAGTCATGTTTAAGATAAGTTGGATTAGTGCTCATTAGAGTGTTTCTAGACCACTGTGTGAGTGAGCTGGCAGCACCACTAAAAATACTAAGTTTTAAGTTAAGTTTAAGTTGATTTGCCATTTCAACAACACAGTTGATAGGAAAGTGCCTTGACAACATGACTCATCACAATACATCACTTCACAAACATCACACTACAGCACAACACAATACAACAAATTATACCAAATATAAGAAAATACATGAACAATTGTAACTGTAATAATAAAGGAAATACTGAAGGTGCATTGAAGTACAGGGGTAAACCTGAGCTAAAGTGTGTTGCAGTGCTAAGAGATCAGTCTAATTACATAGCATGTTCACATATACATTTAGTTGTCGTGTAGTGGTCAAGGAGCTGAAAGTTGTCGGTTCAATTCCTGGCTTCCACTGTTGTGCCCTTGAGCAAGGAAATTCAATCCCTTGTAATATAGTTGACATGTAGTCATTGGACAACAGTGTCTGCTAAATGAATACACGTATATAAATGTTCTTTGTGTAAGATAATTTTTTTCATACACCTTCAGTCTTTGCAACATCGTCATCGATTAGGAATCCTAACAAGTTTCAACTTAATAAAAAAGGCAATTACACAGTGGAGGGTTTACAAAACAACCCAAACAAATAAAACAGTGTGTCTATGATGTCCAGAAGCACGACGCCCAGAGGACAGATACAGGACACTGGCCATCAGGAATGTAGTGTCTTTGCAGCCAGCGCGCAGACACTCAGGCTTCTCTTTAAAAATGTACTGGATGCCAAATCTGACAACTGGGCTGGATTCCCGTCACCGGACTCCGTCTTTTCAAATAGTGTCTCCATCTGTGTGTGTGTGTGTGCGGGGGAGTGTGTGTGGGGGGGGTGGGGTCCTTATCACACACCTGTCCAAACCAGGTCACCCCAGACCAAGGACATCAGATCAGACCCCCCTGGACAGAGCCAAGACGTAGCTCTGAAAGCCTATCTGGCCCTGCCCCACATACCTCGCTGCATTCTTTTATTCAAAGATTTGTATCGTCCTGACCCTTTTATGGCACAAATAGAAAGCAAAGCGTATGCTACCATACTCACACACACACACACTTCATCATTTTATAGTGTATTATAGTGGGTAGAATTACTTTTCCTATTCCAAACATATCCTCAGACAAGAATCCTCTTATTTTGGTGCCAGTTTGAGCTCTTATTAATCAAGTGGAATCACAGAGGAGGCCTACGACCCATTTAAGTTCGAATGCAGCACTGGCACGATGGAGCATTCTTCTCACAGGTGCGAACAAAGAGGCTTTTTGTTGAATCAAGTTGGCTTTACGCACGCAACATTTCTGCAATCTTCGAGCTTAGACGTTTACATTCGTTGATGAAACTGGCTATTTAAGAAGTGTTTTATAACATCTCCGCGTTTCCTATCCAGGTGAAAGCTCACATTAAAAACTGGTCAAAGTGGTGGCATTCACCGCTTGGCCAATCCAGACAGCCAGACGTTATCTTCCCTAATCTCCCAGGGATGACTGCTTGTCAGAGCACTGCGGGCTACAGGTGATGAAGAGGCTGTGTGGCACACAATAGTACCTGTCAGCACTGAACGCGGATGAAGGAAGCTAATCCCCGTATTTCTGTCACGTTCCGTCTTTCTTTGCTTTTTTAACTCCGTAAAGACCTTTGTGGGCCACTATCTCACTGACAATCTGAACTCAGTGTGATGTGTCTTTCTGTTTAATAATGACTGGCAAAAACTGGTCATTTCTGTTCAGGTGTGACCAGTCTAGGCCTTCATATATCCAAATATGCAAAGAATGAATTCTCTGTATTATGTTGAACATGCCAAATCAAGGTGGTCTCTCTTGTGTTAGTTTCAGATGTAAGGCATCAATTTCAATATCAGATATTCAGATTATGTCAGTTCAAGAGGTCCTATATTTACCCTCCAAGAGGTCCTATATTTACTGGTCCTATATTTACTCTTCAAGAGGTCCTATATTTACCCTGTGTGAACTGTGTGACCTGCAACCTTTTCAACCCAGCTTGATTTTTTGGGAGCGAAACAAAACATGGCTTGGGAGCAAAATGTCGGCGCTTTCCTCACTCCGCATAATACAGAGAGGTAGAGAATAATTACCCATCTCATCACGGGCTCATGGCTCGAATCCAGGTCCTCGGCCGCCAGGAGACAGAAGCGACAACGTGTTCATCAATGATTAAACGAGCCAGCTTGCATCCCACGTGGCGCCAGAGTGGATTTTCCTTCAGTGTGAATCTAATATCAGACTGACCCTGACAATTAACCCGCTTTACAAGCTTTGACAGTAGGCTTGCTTGTTCTCCCCAAAGCCCTTGTAGATTGAAAAGATTGATCCATTAGTGGTGCTTCTACTTGAAATGACGGCTAGGATTCTGCCTGTGACATTACAATTTGCTGAACTTTTTCAATACTTGCATTTGGCTGGTGGCTCGGTGGGAATGTCATTAGTTTTTACATGGGGTTTTTAGTTGAGTACACTACATCAAAGCATAGGCCTACTGTCCATGATATGACATACACTACTGGTCAAAAGTTTGTGGCATAGGTGCCAACTCTCACGCATTGGCCGTGAGACACACGCATTTGATTAGTTTCACACATGGAGGTATTATATATAACTGGAGAGAGTGACTAAATCCCGCCCTCCATACAAATGAATGGTGGAGGCTAGGCTAGTAAATCGGGCCAATTCATAGTCAACGCCATCTTGAACACTGGGGTTCGGATCCAGCGCCAGTCGGCTCTGACCATGCGCCAAGTTACAAAGCTGGAAATGACGCAATGACCAATGTCGATTTCTGGATATTCTGTAAAAAGAAAGTCGTCCTCCAGTAAAAGGGTGTCGATAATGCACATAAAGTCCTTGCCTCATAACAAGAAGAAGAAAAAGTTGCTCGGGAACGCGCATGGAGTCCGAGTGAAGTCGCCCTGAAGCGCAACTTAATTTCATTGGATAACAGCGGCTCTAACTAAGAGCGGTCTGTCTGCTGTCCTGCTGCAAATATGCATTCGAACATGACGTGAAGTATCCGTAGTCGAACTATAAATAAACTATTCGGTTTTTAGTGCCAAGTGTAGCGCATTTTTACAGTCTATGATTGGTTTGTTTTTTATTTTATTGTTTGCCATCTCATAGCGGGTGCTCTAAACGTATTCTAGCGTTGGCCCATGACCAAATCCAGCCAATAATAGCCAGTAGCCACAATAATGACTGGAGCCAGAGCCCTCAATAGCCACCCTGTTTTGAAAATAATATTGAAGATATTCAATATTATTGAAGATAGTATTGAAGATAACGCACAGAACGGTCAGCCTGAGCGGACAATTACGTCCCCAAATCATCTAAAATGTGTCTTTACTTTGAGTTGTACACCGCAGATGGTGAAGTAACCGTTAAAGAGAATGTTGTCTGCGGACTCAGCAAAAAAACAGTTTACTTGCGCATCCACGACATCCAATCTTCGCGCTCACCTGTGGAGTTACCATCCAAATGAGGCAGCGGTGTCAGAGGCACAGTAGACGGCCAGAGCATCGCCAGGCGTCCAACATCGTATGATGGCATACTTGTATTATATAGTTAAATGTTGAGACTGATGGGCATTTAGATCTAGAGGGTATTTGATGATCACTGTAAAGTTTCGTGTAGTTGAAAAAGTGTTGGAATTTCCAGCTGTTTATTGCGAGGCAAGGCCTTTCCTTCATTCTGAACGTGCGCTGTGCTCTAATGGAAACCTTATTGCATAGCGAAGTAGCCTAAATTGAGTTTTTTTTTTTTAAATTATGCATGGTTTACTTTTTATTAAATTCGTAGGCTGGAATGCCTCGCGGCAATAATTGTGTTTAAATGTAGTAGCCTAGTGCTTCAGCCTCTGGCAAGCTCCAAAGGGGGCGGCTATAGGTTGAGAGCAACGTGTTGGAGACCCATGGTGTAACGAGACAAGGTCTTTATGCCGCTGCTGTGTAATTTATTGTCTTTAATCAGGTTTAGGCTATGTTTGTTCGGGACAAACAACAACGAAACAAGATCAATACAATTTTCTTTATTTGTCAAATGATGGATAAACCACAATATGCACGTCTTCTCATTGGCTCCTCAAGAAATACGCACTGAATAACGTTTGGCTGTAGCCGCCGGATAGGTACCCGCCCACCAACATGTACGCGCATGAGAGCTCGTGCCCAACACGGATTTTCGTGCATGGAGCTGGTTCCAAATGCTCCATGCAGCGCCATATTTGTAAATGGCGTATGCTAACATGCCGAAGCTAATCGGCACGCTCTTGACCCCCTGGTTTCACACACTCACACGCCACACCTCCGATTTCTCACGCTGAAGTGTCAACCCGGTCGGTCAGATGCCTGAAAAATTAGTTTAGCCTATCTATAGATCTACCTGTTGAGCCACGGTTATGCTTTCAGAGACGGTGAGAGGGTTCAAGAGCACCCCCTGTCTGTGGAATCTTCTAAATTTTCTCATTTGCGATGCTTCAGAAGCCGTCCCAAGCGCATTCCCCCCGCATTTCCCCGGCTTCAGGTAGGCTATGCTTTGAGTATTATTGAGTATTTTTCACGCTGAAGTGTCAACCTGGTAGGTCAAATACCTGGCAGATGAGGTTCAACTAAACTAAACCTATACATAGGATATCACACATCAGGTGAACGTGCGGAATCTTTGAACCGACGTGCAATTTAGGCTAATCATATTTTCATTTTGCACACAGTGCACACCATTACTCGGTTTAATATTTCACTAACCCTTCACACAACACATGGCCAACCCAATATCACAATAAACAGCAAACCGTACCGAATACGAGGATATAAAGCATGCCTCTGTGCAATAAGTGGTTCCTGAGAAATCCGGTTTTGAAATTGCAACACATTTCTACATAGCCTCATTGGGGCGAAATTATAATGTATTCTAATGTAAACTATTTGTCAGTAGGCCTACATACATTTTTGTAAATTGCTCAGCCATAGATTATCCCACTATCATGGTTCTTATATTGTCAGGTTCCAGCCAATCCCATTACAGAGATACATGGATACATTTATATTGGCATGCTTCCTAGTGACATTACTGCAAAAATATGAAGAAAATCAAATAAGGAGACACATATTGATATCAAGCCTGACATAAGCCATATGCAAACATTCACATCATGCAGATATGAGTACATCCTGAAAAAGGAATAGCATGTAGGCTATAGGCTATGGCCATTACAATGACCAATATATTATCTTAAATAAACTAGCTGAATAACACAGGTGACCACTTCTGCATAATTTCATGGAGTGCTGAAGTGTACACACATTTTTGAACATTTCTGAACTGTGAAATGTAGCATATGTTTTTGTGGTTGTGAACTTATTGCAATATCACCATAACTATTCCACCTATGTGTGCATGGTTATAATTCTGAAGTGCAAAATAGCTACATCACAAATATTTCCATAAAAATAAGCAAGTCTGACCTCTGAATTTATTTTGAAAGTGCACCTGATTGATGCATTTAAAAGTTAAAATATGGGATAACATTTCTTAAATTCTTACAAAACACCCACCCACTTTTTAAAATTGTTAGTTTGGACCCCCCCACTTTTGCCGTGCGAAATACCAGTGCTGTTTTCAGCATCTGTTTAGTGCTTCATCGTCATTTTCATTGGATTCTCCCATTTGCGCGTAAATCACGCATAAACTTTTTTTTTTTTTTACACGCATTCTCCCATTCCTCTTCTGTCACACACACAGTGACAAGCGCCAAATCCCCCGCAGTGTTGAAGAGATCAGTCCTCCCCCTCACTTTTGATAAGGTAAAAAGCCTTATAGGTACGCCAAATAAATAATAATATTATATTTTATAATAATTTATTATAATTAATAATAATTTATAATAATAATTTTATAATAATAATATAGGTTTACGCTAGGCTATGTAAAACTCCCCATTAACAGCATCACGTCACTAACCACAGCTAAGACTGCACAATCTCTATTCACTCTGTTGGATATCTGAAGCCAGTTTGTCTACTTAGATACTGTAAATCCTCAAATTATGGCTGGGGTCTTAAGACAAAGTACAGGCC
Organism: Alosa sapidissima; assembly: GCF_018492685.1. Classification (NCBI taxonomy): domain Eukaryota; kingdom Metazoa; phylum Chordata; class Actinopteri; order Clupeiformes; family Clupeidae; genus Alosa; species Alosa sapidissima. The sequence continues at coordinate 14,396,074 of NC_055976.1, forward strand.
TTTAGGGGCAGGATTGTATTCGAGACAGCCCTTTATTTCTTATGCGAGTTTTATTTTGAGACATGCGTTTCTTGGAGCGGCATACTGGTAGGCCTTCAAAAGCATGACATTTTCGGTTTAGTTTGATATTTAATTTACTTTTGGACTGTTTGATTATATTGTTAAATGTTGGGACTGATGGGCACTGAAATCTGGGGAGGTATTTGATGATCACTATTACGTTCCATGTAGTTGAAAGAGTGTTGGAATTTCATGCGTTCATTGAACGTCTGCGGTGCTGTAATGGAAACCTTATTGCGTTAAATAATTGTTAAATGTTGGGACTGATGGGCACTGAAATCTGGGGAGGTATTTTAACATTTAACAATTGAGCCTATTGAGTTATTTTTAAATTATGCATGATTTACTTTTTATTAATTTCGTAGGCTGGCTTTATTTTGTTATACAGAAGTATCTAAATAACCTGTTAAAATGTACCAGAATTCAGGAAATTGCATCTAGTCCAAAAAATTGGGAGGACCCCCATACACCCCCTCTGAAATGTCCCACCCACTTTCACAATGCCTCCGACGCCCATGGTCCTAGTAGTAGGCTAGATCCCTTTGATACCAATGTTCATTTAACTCTGGGAGCGAGCTCACAAGCCAACGGAGAGTTGCTAGACTAGCCCTGGAAGCAAATGTAATTTATAATTTGTAATTTGCTGCCGCTAGGGTGTGTCTAGATTTCTAAGCTACCAAAATGCACCAGAATACAGGAAATCACATCAAACAAATTCTGGGGGAGGTATTACTTTAATACATGTGGGCCCAGGGGCCCGAAAGTTCATAATCCGTCCATGCCTGGTCCCTACACCTGAGAACCACTGATGTACGTTTTTTTTACTGTACGGTATAATGCTGAATGAGCCAAACAAAAATTTCCGCAGCAAAATTTTGGTTGGCCCCACTAAATCTCACTCCAAAGTTTTTTGAAAAGTTGGCAGCCCTGTTGTGGTCACTCAGATATCCATACCACTCCATTATAGCCAGAATACCAGCTGAGATCAGTTGCATTGCTATTTAAAATCAGGGCAGTAGTTAGCGAGTAGAATAGCGAGTTCTACAGGCCAGTGTTGTCAGCTGACCATGGTGGCACCCAATATATTGCCTACCCAATGATGTGCTGAACAGTCATTCATCTTACTTTTAACTTACTTTGCAGGCAAATAGAATTGTTTGTAAATATGTCATTCTGACACTAGCTGTAAATAATATGTATGACTATTCACTATGCAAACAATAATTCATTATAATTAAGACCTGTCTTACATCAACTTGTTATTCGTCTCATCTCAAGAGGTGTATGTCTTCTCAGCTATAATAAGCCTTGCAATTGTTAGTAGTTTATGATGTCTGTGAGCAGTAAGAGTGTTTTGCACATACTGATGCCCATGGCACACACACTGAAAAGCTGGTGACCCTGGATCAAACCATTTAATGTCAACTCCAAATAGACAGACCCGTAGACACAGACGGCTGTTTTCATGGCCCAGAGCACAAGGCAGGTCTTTGTAAAACAGCACTTGTTCTCGTCATCAAAAAGCCCTGGGTTTTTTTTTATGAGAGAGAAACCTTGTCAGATGTCAAACACACACACACACACACACACACACACACACAAACACACACATTCACAAGAGCTGCTGTAAACCCGACCTGTAATGACATCATTAGACTGAGAAAGGCATTGATCTCAGCTGGTCTTAATGGAAGGGGTTCAGCTTTCATCCTCTGCCAGACCGGCTTTTATGATAACACATTCACACACACACACACACTCTCCCTCTCGTTCTCGCTCTCGCTCTCTCACACACACACTCTCTCTCCTCCACACCTTCACACAGACCACAACACTTATAATATAAAACACACATACAATTAATATCTAGAAATATCTGTCCTTATATACAGTAATGTACAACACAGGGACATCTTAAACACCGAAGTATGCTATACACACCAAATATAGAGAACAAATCTCTCTCTCTGTCTGTCTGTCTCCAAACACCAAAGACACACACACACACACACATTAATTATCTGGTGTGATTTAGGTCTGCTTGCATTGCTTTCTATTTTAGTACAAAGGCCAAATACCAGGCTTTGAACTACACACTAGGCTAATTGAATGTGCAAATACACATTAGATAAATCAGCATATAATATCAACACTTGCAGTAAAGCACACACATTTATGATATAATCAGCACTGTAATGCCTCTGTGTATTTGCTATTAAATATTCTAAAAATCCTATTGCAGAGTTAATGCGGAGATTTAAATGTGTACTTTATGTAACCATGTGTCAACACAAGAAAAATTGTTCTGTTAGTTTAGATTAGATTTGAGAGCAGACAGCTCTCTACTCTTTGGGTCTTTGCTGAAGGAAAATTATCCTGATTATTTGGATTTGCACCAAAACGACAGTAATTTTGTAGGATTGCAAATTCACTCGTCACAATATGGGATTGGGGCTGGAGGCTTGGACATGCTGCCAATAGACTTTAAAAGCTGTTTATTTAGGCCTTGTATCATGCAATCTGCAGGCAAATGAAAAAGCAAATCGGTGCTGTGCTGTTTTTGTAATACTTACCTGTGTCCAAAAGATGTCGCCAAAATGCAGCAAATGTTTCCGTGCATGGACGTGAAGTCGGTTTAATTTATGGGAGAGGTCATGCAGCACTATGACCCCCCCCCCCCCCCCCCTTTTTTTTTAATGGCATCAGTGAACCCAACGAATCCATGAATGTAGTAACTCTACACTTACATAATAACGATTGGAATGGATGTTTTGTTTTGTCATTGCGTCATGGATATACCATTTTCACCCAGCTATATTATTGACAACATTTAAGTATTTAAAGCATTGTTCCACATTGTATTATCTTATTTTTTCATACGATGTGTGTGTATTAAAAAAGTTAGATTGTGAAACGTAGCCAGATCTACATGACCACCTAGCCTTGGTCTTACTGGACTTTCCTAAGAAAATATCCATAAAGCCTAAGGGGCGCGCGCTTGCATGAATGCCTGTTTAGTGTATGAGATGTCTGATAGTAAGGAACTGTTCTTGTAGTGGACTAGCCAATCAGGAACAATAGAGGCGGATCCCACAGAGTCTTGTCCACAAAGGCGTAACCGCAATTATAGTAGCCTACTCGTGCGCGCTTGTCACTGCGTCATTACAGTCAGAGAATAGTGTTTCGCCATTTAGACCCCACGACTACACTGAGATTGATCAATGACTACTTGTCGATTGCAACCGATAGCCCAGCTGATTATGCTGAGATAGCAATATCCTACTACGACTGTCAATAATGTCATGCGAAGCTTTAATGGACAAGTTCACGGAGAGCGCGTCAAGACCTCAGCTCCATCAGCCTTGCACGTGCAAGAAGAGGTGCAACAATTGCAACGTTTTCGTCGGGGTTTTCATCCTGTCGCTGTCGCTACACTTAATAACACTGTCCTGCTTTCTGGACCTGCGGTCTGAGGTGAAGCGGGAGATTGCACTGAATAAGCGAGAATCCGCGTCAGCTGTCAGCGGATCTTCCCAGATGAGGGTGTACCACACCAATGACTCACACGATGACATTCACCGCGAACCCAGCCCGCCTGAGGTAAAAACTGATGATTATTTTATTTGTACATTTTAATTGTTGTTGCTATTATTATTTTTGTTGTTATTAGCCTACACATTATATCACTTTGCCATAAACATTTAGCTCACTTGAAATGTGACTTACGATTTATGGACACAATAACAACGGGTTAATGACACATTTGTTAAAAACAATACTTTGAGTGGATATATAGTGGACTAATCAGGCACATATAGAACAGACAGTTTGACATCACAGAAAACCACCTTGCACTAACATCAATCATCTGACAAATTCCTACTGGTGTGGCACCTGTTGTGGCAGCTTACAACTTAAACCAGTTGAGTTGCATTCAGCCATCCCATTCAACTCATGGTCCTCATAGAAACCAGTGAAGGGAGGGCAGACACTAGCCTACCAAGGGCATCAAATCAAATATGGCCTCTTCAGTACAGTCAAGAGTTAGTATGACAATCAAACAAAGAGCAGTTTACACAACTCAGGGTTTTTTGTGTATGTGTACAATATAGATTAGTCACAATCTTTGAATGGATAATGCAAAAAAAATAGGCTGCCGGAAATCAAAGACAGGGCAGGACCGGTCACACATGAACGTTAACAACTGGAGCGTGATAAAGCAAATATACTTAAAAGACAGAGTGGGGAAAAGCCAATCTTCTCAGTTGCTGCAAAGCAGATGTGAGGGTATGACTACAATGGGCTTGCTTCATCTTTGTCTGTAGTAGTCCCAAATTGGAAAATATTTGAATCCACAATGAATCGACTACGTGCCATATGGGGTATTGGATGAACGGTTGACTCGGAGGTAGCAGGTGGAAAAACATTAGCCAAATTGCTAACAGGTGCAGCGGCTTGTGTAAATTTATTGGGATTTGGACTGAACATTGGGAATTTGGAGATGTGCCAACCAAATTTGATATGTGGTGATTCGGTTGCAGTAACAAGGCTTTGAAAGCCTAGTCCTGGGGAATGAATTGTAAAGCCTCAGACAGTAGAAGGATGCATTAACAATACAAATCAGAGCCTATCCTCAGCCAGCCAGAATCAGATATTTGATCACAGCAAGAATGTGTGCCTCCCTTGAAAATGCCACATAAATTATTCTACAAGGTTATTAAGACAACATGATATTGCCCTAATATGTAGGTCAGCTTTTAATAGCAGCTTGATGAACCTACTCAGCGCTAAGTGAAAACAAATGGAACTAGACTATGTTGGCTGTGCGTAGCAAAGCACATCTGGATGATGTGAATGTTTTAGCTACCACAGTAATGTGCCCTCTAATAAGAGAGTAATATTATGCCATAGATATGGACAATATGCTGCATGTAGCTTCACTACATTTCTGCTGAACAGCAAGACACTTTCCCTTTAAGTGTCCAGATGTAATATTTTGCTCGGACAGAGAAGGAAAAGATGACCAGCTTCTGATAAGACACTGGTCCCTCCTTGATCATCATGGTTTAAGAAACAGAAACTGTCTTTTCCAAGCTCTGGGTTTTCTGGGTTTGTCTCTTTGTCACCTCCTATTTGCTTCCCTAGCTTGGCCCACGTCTACCTGACTTTTGACCTCATTTGCTGTCTTTATTGTTTCTGGTCTGTAAACGATTGTGAATCAAAAAAAAAGGACAGATATCAGACACAACTGTCTCAAGTCTCAAGGCAAGGAGTTCAGCTTGTCAGAAAAAGGCAATGTACAAAGCAAATTTAAGCAAAGTAATTTAAAACGGTGTTAATGCACAAAGGGGTGACGTTCATACACATATCTTATTCTGCCTTATTTGAGATCCCAACATAATACAGAAGCATGAAAGCCTACCGATAGCCTACTTGAGAAGTGTACATGGTGGAGTAGGAATGAGTCAAATCCCTGTAGCATGAGGAGAGGAGAAGAGAACTTCGGGAGAAGTTGAGGTCTGCCTCAATTTAGTCTCAGTTGGACGGGAGGAAGTCCCTGGTAGGAAAGTGTTTGCTCAACTCTGTGGCCAGGACTCACCTCTCGTCATCAGCACGGGGAGGTCACAACAAGGTTAGTGGACCGGAGAGGCTTTTGTGGGGTTTAGCGTTCTGACTTGACCTCCAGTAAGTGCTTATTGTCACTCTCTCTCTCTCTCTCTCCTTTTTTTCTCCCTCTCAGTGTTTCTTTCTCTCCTTCCCACTCTCTTGCTCTAGTTCTCTCTCTATTTGGCTTTGAGTGTGTCATTGGCCAGTGGGGTTGTGAGCTAAACAAGTGAGTACTTCAGCGGGGGTGAGATCACACACTGTGACTTAGTGAGAAACACATTCCGTGGGTCCCACCACCTCCCCATGTGCTCGCTCTCTTTCTTTCTCTCTCTCTTTCTCTCTCGCTCTCTATCTTTCCTTTTCTTTCTCTCTCTCCCTTCTGTTGTGTCATCCTCAGATGGGATCTCAGACTGGAACAGTTATGGTGTCAGCTCGGAGACTATGGGCTGAGAAAACTTCTTTTGTCTGGCTCTTGGGGAGGGTTAACTCATCCAAAAAGTGCTTTTGTGTCCTGTCCAGAGAAGCCATCTTTTCTTCAGCTTTAAAGTGCTCAGACGAGCCATGTGGTTGTCCTTCTGGGACCATCTTCCAGGGTGGGACAATTAAGTTCATGACTTTGGTCGGATTTTTTATTGACTTGTACATAAAGTCAGTTGTCCACTCAGTGTTTCATGCTACATGCTGTGTTTCCCCATCTCCATTTCTCCTTAACTAACCTCAGATTTATGTTTCACTTTTGGCAACAATATGATTCCCTCCAAGTTTGGTCCTTTACGTATTTTGTTTCACCACACAGTCATACTACAGACTCTGTGAAGGTTTGTGAAGATGATTCACCTTTTGAAAAATAACTAAAGAAGCAACATCTTTGTTTGCACTTGAAAGGAGCTGCTGCCTTTCGAGTACCTGGGTCTGTTTTTTATGCTCCTTCCAGAAAAAAAAAAACACAGTCAAATGCTGGAGGTATTTGGACTGGGACCATCTTCCAGGACGAGACAATTAAGTTCATGACTTTGGTCGGATTTTTTATTGACTTGAACATACATTAAGTCAGCGTTTCATGCTACATGCTGTGTTTCCCTATCTCCATTTCTCCTTAAAGGATAATTCCAGTATTTAGCACTTTGAGTCCCTTTTCTGGTTTGTTTGGGATGAACTAGAGTGGTGGACACCGAAATTTTGACGATGGGTCCTCTGCCTCGTTTTGAATAGCCTTTGACTGTTTCAGAGTGGCTGGCTAGTAATGGGCATGCACAAACATGTCTTTAAAACAACCCTTAAAGTTCGTTTTCAAAACTGTGCAACTCACCGAGTGGTTAGTGGTGTTCGTTGATAATTAAAAACAAATATTTCGGCGCAATGTATGATTTCAATCCGTGTTATTTGCTATTGTGGAACTATTTTTTTCAGATACCTCAGAACCGTGTATAAACTTCCGCTCAATATTTGAGTCTGAAGCATAGGCAGTAAAAGAACGTCTCGTGGAAAGACTACAAGCAAATGTAAACAGACCCCCTTTCCGTTTCCGGTAGCGCAGTGATATGAGTAATACCTCTTCCAACAGAAATCAATGGGATTTTACAAAATGCCAAATAAAACACAACAGAAACTGTATTTCGCTACGCTACTTGTTTTGGAACATCAACAAACATCACTAACCATTCGGTGAGTTGCACAGTTTTAAAAATGTATGTTAAAGGTTGTTTTAAGGACATGTTTGTGCATGTCCATAGCCAGCCACTCTGAAACAGTCAATGACGATTCAAAACGAGTCAGAAAGTCAAGAAAGGACCCATCGTCAAAATTTTAGTGTCCACCACTCTAGTTCATCCAAAACAAACCAGAAAAGGGACTCAAAGTGCTAATTATCCTTTAAAGGGACACCAGGCAACGTTTTCGTGTTTTATCATCTTCGTAAGTCGGTATATGGTTAAATGACTCATTACAGGGCGAATGAAGGCTCTCTCGCCCGCTCCTACTGCCTGTAGGAAGAATATCCCACTTGCAAGTTCGGTTTATCCTACCCGCCGACCGAAGCAGGATCAGTTTACAGCACAGAGGCAGGCTAACGAAACGCTAGAGATTGTTGCAAACGTGTGAATAATGGCAGAGCTGGCGAAGAAGCAGCGAAAACCCTTGACGGAAGACGCAAAGAAAAGGAAAAGAGCTTCAGACTGTGCGAGGGGGTGTCCCTTTAACTAAACTCAGATTTATGTTTCACTTTTGGCAACAATATGATTACCTCCAAGTTTGGTCCTTTACGTATTTTGTTTCACCACACAGTCATACTACAGACTCTGAAGGTTTGTGAAGGTCATTCACCTTTTGAAAAATAACTAAAGAAGCAACATCTTTTTTTGCACTTGAAAGGAGCTACTGCCTTTCGATTACCTGGGTCTGTTTTTTATGCTCCTTCCGGAAAAAACACAGCGAAATGCCGAAGGTATTTGGACCAGATGATAATTCACTGTGAGATGGAGGACTCTGGTGCAGCTGTAAATATTTAACAGTGATGCTGTCCGATCCAGATGTGTGCATTAAACAACCGTGATTACAGAACACCGCAGTTTACATAGCAAGCGAAACAGGAGCATGTGGGTCGTGATAGACTTGTCTCACTCACCAAGCTGTAAGACAGCTCAGCTTTGAAGATTTAAGACCGCTTTAATTAATAGTTTTTCTTTCTTTCTCTTGCTTGTTCTTTCTTTTCTTTTTTTAAGTGTGTCTCTTAATTGATGGCATACCAACACCTGCCATCACATACTGTCATCAGGCCATTTTGTCTGCCAACTTTTAATGAGATGGAATGTACCGTAAAGGCACAGAAATTACACTACTCCCGAAGAATAAGGCACTGTGTGTTAACAGTGTGTATATGAGTCTAATATGGTGAATAATTTGTACCAAATGCTTTGAAACAGGAAAAAAATAGACTACAGCATCAATATGCGCAGCTGAGGATTTTTTCCCCCTTTTTTTTTGATGTATTTCCACGACTTAGCAAGCATGAAAGTTGGCCGTAAAGACCAGCGTGAAGCCATGTGTTTGAGTGTTCATTGACACTTCATCGACTGGAAGACCCTGGGCTGCCAACAGCTGCACGCATGCTGTGGAGACACCTGCGCGCCAAATGAGCGGCTCCGCCGCCGAGTGTGGGAACATCTGGGAACGTGCGCTCTCGCTTAGCTACGCATTGGCATATATATATATATATATAATCTCGCGGGCCACAATCTCGAATCTTGAAGCCGGTGAGGTCGCCAGCTGTCAGAGGACCTGGGCTGACATTTGCTTGACGCGTCTGGCCGCTGATGGTGCTGTACATCTGAACGGAGCGAGTCAGTGACAGCTTGGGGTTGTTCCCTAACTTGCTCGTCTCTCTGGAGAGAGAGGCTTCTGAACTGTATAAATGTCAGGGGTGGAGGTGGGGAGACCAAAAAGTAAACAGTCTGTTTGGTTTCTGCCTCATCTCTCAAGAGTTGATCTTGACACAGACTTGACTGCAAATACTCTCAAGGATGGAGAACAAATTTCATAAAGCAAATATCATTATATAATAGAAGAATCCACCACAGTTTTTTTTTTTAGGATTTGAACAATGCTAACATCCCAGACTGCTTCACATGTCATCAAACGGCTGGTGTCCTTTGAGCAAATCACTTGCAGATGTGCATCACGCCAGTCTGAATGATTAAATTGTGTAACGCCGCACGGCACAGCCCAAGCAATCTACCCCCTTAACCTGGTTGGTTTTGGGCTCGCTCCAACAGACACAAGGTATCATCTCGTTCAAACACGACAGAAAACACACACACACACACACACACACAGAGAGAGCTCTGAGCGTGGGCTGCTACCCCTCCTCTAAACGAGGTGACCTTCTGAGGTTTACTTTACTACACAAACGTTGCCCGAGGGCACCTACAAGCGTTGCGTTCCTTGTTTCCACCACGCACACTCGCAATCTGTTCCCCATCAGTCTCCCCGCGAGAGCGTAAGTATCAGAGTCCAACAAGGCCAGAAATGCCAGAACGAGAGGGACCATAATGTTGTTTTTTTTGAAAGTCTACTGATGGGAGTTTGCAGCCTGCTTCTATAAGTGTAAGAAGTTATAAAAAGGTATGGTGCAGCCTCCGAGTCATATTGCACAGTCTAGACAAAGAGGTTTCTGGTAACTCATTCCCTGAGGAGAACCTCTGGTAACCTGTTCTCTCTGAGGAGAATAGGTTCATGTCCTGAGAATTCAAGTTCCTCATAATCCCTTAGTGTAATTTCTTTGTCAACTTCTGAATTCTGGTCAGAATTACAGTGTATTGCAGGAGGCCTGAATATGATGTAGAACCTGTCTGACAAGTTCTTAATGCATTTTCTATGTTAAGATCATTTTTTAAAATGCCAGTTATTGTTATTTGTCAGTTTATTTAACTGGCTTATGGTCTCAGAGACGTATTACCTTATTCAAAAGGCATGTGTAAATAGGACAATCTCTGATAATAAATAAATTGATGTCAAGCTTGGTAGTTTCAAGTGGAACCTTAGTATGACATCAAATAACTGTTTCCAAAGAATTTATAATGGTGAAGCTCATAAACCATTTTACCGCATTTGGTAAAAGTAGGTCGGTCATAAGATGGGCTATCTTAATCTGCAGCATTACACTCGATCACCCGCATGGTATCTGCTTCCATTGTCCCCTCTTCACCCTGTGGGGGGGCAGGGGGGAGTGTGATATTTCCTCCTCTTGGGCATGGGCATGTGTCATCCTCCCCTTGCCACTTGAGAACCATGATTTCAGTCCAGTTTTTTGGCTGGTATCGGGTCATTCAGATTACTTTTGAAAAGGACGGAAAGCAACGGGAAGTCTGAATGGATATGCTTTCTGGAGGTGTCGCAGTATAAGTTGGCTCCATAGCTGACGTTTAATGTGACATTAGGGCTACCCATGCCCAGGCTATCCAACGCCAAGGAGGCAGACAAAAATGACTCGGGTTACAGGATGAGCCACAACAGTGGGCTGAACAATTGTGGAACTTGTCCCCTATTGTGTGAGTTGGCTCACAATCCTTATAGCTTTTGAATTTGTACAAATTGGCATTGTTTGATCTGCACACATTAGAACAGAGCACTGAGGTCAAAGACAGTTGGGTCATAGAGTTCCTTGTTTCTCCTGTGTCATATTACATGGCAAGTTAACAAAGAATTTTTTTTGGGGGGGGAAAGCATCAATCACCATAATATTTTTGCCTGTTGGCATCCAGTAAACACTGCTGCAACCGTTGAGCTTGTTAATCGCTTTGGATTATATAGTGAGTCTTTGCACTCACTTTGAAAGGCTTGTCATGAAAGTCACACTTGGGGAAAGGCTTGGCAGTAACCAGAGAGGCCTTTCTGCCGCTTTTAATTGGTGTTGTCTGTTTTTGTCTCTCGTCCCCCGGCAGCCACCAGAGGGGATTATGGAAAGACGGGCCCAGGTGACGGCAGGATCTGGCAGCGCACTTTGGCGGACGAAGCGTGGCACCAACCGAAGACACGACTCAGGTAGAGGCCCTCACGTGCCAATCCCGTAACCACAAAAGAGCGCGGCAGCTTAAAACAATCTGAAATGGATGCAGTTGTTTGAAATGCAGGAATTTCAACCACCGTCATCATGATTAAAGTGCTTTGAAGAGTCGGTCAGCATAATGTTTGCATTCCATTTTTCTTGATTACTTTCTTTTTTTTTTTTTTTTTGCCCTTCAAAGCCCGTATTTGAAAGCTGTCCAGAAAATCCCAAATGATCAAATGGCAAGGGAATGTCTGTAGCAGCCCCTGTGCACCTGCTTGTATTATTTATTTATTTAGCCAGTTGGTTACATTTATTTTATTGCAGCTGTTTTTTTCTCTCCCTCTCAAAGTTGCAATAGTTACAGATAGATTCCAGTCATCCCAGCTGCACAGCAGATAGGGTCGTGAAGCATGATTCAGTTTGCACACAGCAAAGCTAATTCCATTTAAAAGAACGTCATCCCAGACCTTTGAAGTGCACCCCCTACCCCCCACCCCCAAAATCTTATTCTGCAAAAAGACCCCTTGCCAAGGGCTATCACGGTCCATGTTGATGATGATGATGTTCTTCCTGGACTGCTTGTCCTTCCCCGAGATCCACTTGGGAGGGAATTGAGCCTAGTGCCTCCCATGCTGAGGCTATTGTGAAATACGGTCCAGTCAAACCCAGAACAAATAAGAAAGAGAGCCAGCATCGTTTGAAATTTACAGCCTGTCAATATGCCGTGCTCACGAAAACCAAACTCCAGGCCCCAACTTGTTTTCTTAACCTCGGAATATAAGAGTTATGAACTTCTGTTTTTATGTCTTGCTCCCAGCGTGTAAAACAATCAGAAGTGTGTCCAAGGGTGGAATTGATGTGCAGGATTTATGTGTGGTCTCTGGAACGAAAGAGGAGGCGTGCATGCAAAAATAAAGAAAACAGTGGTTTAGAGAATATGCATACATTTTGACAGAGCCCGGAAAAAGAACGTAATGACAGTATTAGATGAAGTGTCTTTAAAGCCTATGTATTTTCAACAAATTCTGGAATGTCAGCGTTGGAGACACTTGTGTTGCATGCTGGCACCGGGCGTATCCTCAGACTAACCTTTAGGGGGGCGGCCCTGGCTTTCACTATAAGTTCTCTAATACTGTCAGCACTAACCTTTTCAAATGTAATGGGACCTGCAAACATCTCTCTGTCTGTCTGTGAGGGCAGGTTGATCCCTTGTTTGGAAAGTCTGCTGGCCCCGAGATCACTTGTTGATTCCCTCTGCACTGTAATATCTCAAACAGTAATCCATATGTCTCATGCGCAGTAATATGCGTTTGATGTTTTTGTCCTTTGAATGCATGCAATTCCCTGAATACTCATATGCTTTAATAATTGTTCACATACCCAATTGATTCCATCTCTCAGAGATGAAGTGAAAGGAAAGGGGGGCAGGACACAGACTGAAGGACTGAAAGAGAGAGAGAGAGAGAGACAGACACAGAGAGAGAGAGAGAGAGAGAGAGAGAGAGAGAGAGAGAGAGAGAGAGAGAGAGAGAGAGAGAGAGAGAGAGAAGTATTATGCAGTGCTGTGATCTTAGAGGCGGAGCAGAGTAGAGCAAACCACCCAAAAAATAAAATTCCACAATTACGTTGCGTGACAATGAGTACTTCAGGAAACACCAGTGATTGTGTTTAAACAGAAAAAAAGCCCCACCTTGTGAGACATTTGCCATAAATCAGTAAAAATTCAGAGTCTAAACAATAATTACTCCCAGCCCTCTGCAGAGGACCATACAGACAAAGGCTTTTGTAATCTCTGCCCAAGATCACACAGCCATCAGTTTTACAGACTCACCCTCATAACATGGACCAGATTTCAGATAGGTCGCTCATTAGGAAAAAATCATGTAGATGCATCCAGTTATTTAGCCTGCAGAAGACGAGGTTTTAGAGAAGAGAGAAAGAGAAAAAAAAAGCAAAACATTGGCCATATGTCTTCAGGGGTGGAAGACTCAAACAGAGAGTGTTTTAAGGTTAAGCATCCTCCTTTGTAGTTTGTAATGACATGGTATACGCATAACCTGAAAGACGGCACTTAAACAGGATTGTTTTATGCAGTGCACAGCCTTTTTGTGTGGTGTGTGTCTGGGTGAGTGCATGTATGTGTGTGTGTGTGTGTGTGTGTATGCGTGTGTGAGTGCGTGTGTATGTATGCGTGTGTAGTTTACAAGTTCGACAGACATTTCAGTGATACCCCAACAACACACAGAACAGAACAGACAGACACACACACACACACACACACTTTCATCTACGTCCTCCATCTGGGCCTAATTCAAAAGAAAGGATTTTGGCAGGGTAATGTATCTCTCTAATTAACCTCTCGTATTCCATTGCCGGGTAACGCTCCAGGCACATGTTGATACAGTATACGGGAATCTGGTCTCTCACAGGCTCGGCAAGAGGGCCGCGGCATCCCCGAATACCTGGCCGCGCCGAAGCCTCTGATCACATCATTAAAAGACAGGCTTCATTAGACGTTATTTGGTACTAAATGAATGCTATGTGACGTTTCACGCTCGTCTGCATTACAAAAGGCTGGGGAATGTGAGGCATTTACAGACAATTAGACCCTTCTGAGAGTCAGAGATAGAGAAAGGTTGTGGTGTGTGTGTGTGTGTGTGTGTGTGAGAAGGGCCACAGGAAGCCTGGGATTTGGAGATGCGTTAAATTATATTTTGGAGAGAAAGTCTTGCTTATTATTTGGTTTGGTTTGTTTCAGAATCCCCCTCCGGTAAACGGAAAGATAAAGTCAAGAAAGGTAATTGTTTTTAATTTAATCATGATGTGTGTGTGTCTTTGTCCGCCTTCCCTGGCCATCCAGAAGAGCACATTTTGTTCAGGGCTCATGCTTCAGTCTGGTTCCTCTGTTCTGCTTCATAAGACTGTGAAGAAACACAAACAAATTCTAATCATGGCCTTGCATGGATTGTAAAAGTTATTGCAAAGGATGGCTTTTAAAAATAAATAAAAAGTTACAAGACGCTCTCTACTCATACACATCTGTAACAGCATGCTTATATGGTTTGGTAAAGTTATTGTAGAGCATTACCTTGCAATATTTTCAAATAAATGCTAGGTTTCATCCGACATCCTTTCCCAGGAAAGAGGCGACAGGGAGCCCCTGGTCCTCCAGGCCAACCCGGACCCCCAGGCCCTCAGGGCCCCCCAGGAATTCCCGGTATTCCGGGGATCCCAGGTTCCAATGCCCTGGGGCCAGCCGGACCACCCGGACCGCCAGGGCCAAAAGGACCACCTGGCCCCCAGGGGCCGGCAGGTAAGGGCCACACCTGAGACGAGGGAACAGATGGAACGGATGTAGCGGTTGGTTGGTTTGCCAATCCCGATATGAGCGGTGCTGTGTTCATGTGGCTGTAGGCGCATGCAGAGTAACTGTCCAAAACTTATGGGCAAGTTTGACATGATGCTGTAAACATGGGGATACACTGGTGGGAAAACACTCTGAAAAACACGAAGAGTCAAACAACAGTCAAAAACAACGGTCAAACAAAATGCATAAACAACAAAGAATGCTCGCATACCCACTAATGTGGAAGAGAAAAAATAAGTTTGTAGAGGTTGCTCTGCCCATCTTGATGATATGGTCTGTGTTTGAGTTACTGTGGGGGCAGCACTGCAATAATAATGCCAGAGACATGCATCATCATGGCCATGCAGTAAGGACCAAATTATCCAAATGGTTTACAACCCAAACAAACCCTAAAAGTGAAAACGGTAGACAAGAGGAGGGAAGGAGCACCACAGTGTTTTCATATTACTCAAAGGAATTATAACTAGATGTACCGCATATGACCGCCGCTCAGTCCTGTACATCCATTCCGCGAAAATAAATCATATAAATGAATTTGTCTCCATCTTCTACTCCATCCCCCACTCTTGAAACTTTTGTGTATGCTTGTTTGGAATTTGTGTTTGCGGGCCGCACACAAAGTAGCCTACTGGCGCTGCAAAGGTGAATAGATTTGTAGAACTTGCCAAAAAAATTGTAGCATTGTTATAAAACCTTTAAAATATCTAAACAATCACAAGTAGGGCAGTTCAACACAGTCCATCCATTGCAACTGGACTGATGAAAGGTACACCTGTAGGCTACATTGTATTTGGGAAAAGCAGAAGGTAGCAGCATAATGTATTTATTTATTTATTATTAAACAAAACAATCCCTGTCAGTTCCATGCAGTTTTCAACAGCTATCAAGAAGAGAGGTCATGTCATGGATTTTTGTGAATGTTTCTACTTCTACATATGCATAAGTTTAGTCATCTAGTTAATATGATATTCAGCTTTATTGTCAATGCACAAATTAAATAACAGTAGTCTAAAACATAATGCCGTTTTACCCAGTGGTGCAAATAACTGACATGTCCAAAAGGGCCTTCATGAAATGCGTTGCTAGACTGTTCATACACATTTTAACGGGCCAAGTTGAAGAGCTACTGTCCGTTATTGTTTGTGCAAATAATATGCTGATTCATGTTCCCTTGCATTTTGCAACTATGAGGTCCATGGTTAGTCTGGCTTTCGCCAGACCAAGCTCAATCTTTTAAGAAATCGAAAAGGAATCGCCGGCAAATCAGGCTGAGTTCACCCAGCCTAGTTCATTGTAGGCGCCCCATAGAAATATTGTTTAATTTTGCAATTGAGATATCCACGCACTAGCGCAGCTGTGTGAATCACGGAAAGCGACACTTCTAAATGGAACCCAACCCACTGTACATTAGCTCAAGGTCTATGGCTAAAGCAGCCATAATGAAAGCGTTATCATTGTTTGGATACTTCACACACACGTGTTTTTTAATCGCATAGACTACTACTACCAAGCTGGAATCGAAGCACATCGACTCCCATCTCACACCCTAAACACGCACTTCGAACAAACAAAAAACGTCTCAGTCTCACGGTATAGCCATAGGCAAAACTGTATTAGACCGGTGTAACGTTGGTACTAAATCATCCATAGCAAAGAATGATTTTTGTAGCACGTGCAACAAATATGTGTAGGTACAGCCCTGCCCTGGATACATCTCTCAACGTGCGCTCTAAAACATTTGGTTTAAATGGAGATGTAGATCACGGGTGCGTTAATAAATCTACATTGCGGCGAGTTGACACAAATTATTCACTTTGACGAATTTATGTAGTTTCAGTCCTAGTTACTTTACTTTGAGCCATGCTCTTCCTTACTTGAATCACCTTTGAAAATAGAGGATTGAAGTAGCCTATATGGGTGTTTGGGAATGAACGTTGACTCAGATGCTTTTTGAGACTTTGAGCTAAATGTCCCAGCCCGGTGTTTAGGATGCATCATCAGGTTATCTTTCAGGTAGCCTATATTTTCCATTAGAAAACCATCACGTAGTGAACGTGTTGTGGCTAACTCACTTAGCTCCTGTTAGTAGCCTAGGTTATGGTTATAGGCCTAAGCAAATGAGATGACAGTCGAAAGATGCAATTAGTGCTGTTATCAATTTTCTTGGTAGCCTATAACTGCATTTATGGGTTTCTACAAATACATCAATAATCAAATTGGCCTCTATCACTCAACCAATGCTAACGGTAACATTATTTTACCTACTCTAGGCTATTGATATAACTTAAGATTAACGTAGCCTACCTGCATTAAAAACCAAGCATGTCTGATAAACATTCGCAGATTTATTTCGGCTTCAAGAAGAAATGGGAATTACATGTCATGCAGAAATCATCCTACCCTTATTAGACGTTCTCTGCGGTAAACTACAGTCTTGTCCTTGTAGGAAGCTTAGTGTCTTTCCAACCCACTTTAGATTAACTTCCAACAAAATTACGTCTCACTGCAACGATGCGCCATCTGGTGGACAAACGACTACGTGACGCCAATACTGGAAATGCAGCCAAATTATTATGATGAATATTTGGTTTTCCTTTAATTCTACTGAATTTGTAATTATGTATCGGCAGTTGTAATTGCCGATACTGATGGTATGTGCGTACCTGTGTGTGTGTGTGCGTGTGTATATGTGTGCACCACCATCTACAGGCCAATGAGTGTACAGTCACTAAATGTACACATAACTTAATTTTTTTTAGACCCCCCCATGGATGAAATTCTACGAAACTTGGCATACCCCCAGAGAATGTCAGGTTAATCATACCCATACAATTTGGTGCAGTTCTGAACATCTTAACTGAAGAGAGGAGCGATTAAAGCAGAATGATATTGCATTTTCATTTTTTACCGGGGGGGTGCAAATCACAAATGAGTGATTATGGGCTAGGTTGATGTGGGCCCTTGAGACCAACATACCATAAAAATTTCTTCTTTTTTTTTCTGAATTTTTTGGGTTTCGGGGGGCCCAGCGCGGTGGGGGAGTTGCCCCCGGGGACCAAACAAAATGTTTCCGTAAAAGTCTAGTGGGGCTACATACCCACCAAATTTCATGTGCCCCGGTGGTTCGGTGTCCCGGGTATCGTTGACCAAAAATTCAAGAAGTAGATGACGGGGGGGACTTTGACAATCCCTATATGACCGCTTCGCTAGCGGCGGTCATAATTATGGTGTGTTATGTTGGGGCCTCAACGATTTTATTATTATTATTATAAAGAAATTGGTTGAGGCCAGCACACCACATTGCTTAGCAAGTAAATCATATTTGCGGTTAGCATGGTAGCTAACATCAACATTTGAACCAGTGTGTTACAGTATGCTCAGAGTATGCATGATGTGGTGTTCCTGCTGTCAATCTCCCTTCCTGTACTCTAGCTAGCAAGCATACATAGCAGTTGTGGATGTTTTCCACAATGATTCATTCATGGTTTATATTTGGCTCTTGGAATATGAAAACTTTCCAGGGAAGACACGTCTTCCTATGGAACAAGGGAGGATGAATGCTGATGTGTCCGGATGGAACGGATACAAGAGGAGGGGGAGAGGGGGCACCAGTACACAGGAGCGCTTTCCACACAAGGAGAGAAACACCCAGCTCTTTGTTGGCAATCTAGTGGGACGACATTGATAACATCCCTCTGTCGAGTCCACTCAGAACCATTAATACTGGCCAAAACACCACCAATTAATAACCAATACAATGAAATAGCAGACATTCATTGTATAAGCAGTGCAGGCATGTTTTGTTGTGGCATTACCCATTGGTATCACACATTACTTATTTGCATAACTCATTATCGCCCATGTTTAGCATGTTGACAGAGAGAGGTCAATAATATAAATAGATTCTAGACACACTTCCTCTTTACTTCAGAGGGGCGTTGATTTTAAAGCTCACTTCAGCTGAAAGCTTTACGATAAAAAGCAGTAATTGTTTAAACATGCTTGTGTTTTGCAGGTGCTGTGGACAAAAGCAAGCTAAAAGAATTTCAGGTATACACTAAACCAAACCCACATGCACAGTGTAGGTACTCAGACATGCAAACTCACACACACGTACACACACACACACACACACACACACACACACAAAGCAACACATGCACACCCCATTTTTCTGCTATGTCTGTGGTGATGTTGTGGCTTACTTTTAGTGGTGGAGGGAACAGTACTTGAAAGGCTCTGCTTCATTTAATATCCCCTTGTGGTTTTGCAGCCTGCTGTGGTGCATTTGCAAGGCCAAGAAACAACCATACAAGTTAGAGAAGGTAAGAATCAAATCCCTGCTGTCTACACCATTTTTCTCTGACACACCCTGGTCTGGAGCAGTGTCGCTCACGGAGAGCATGCTTCTCACTGGAGAGCATGTTCCTCACTGAAGCGTGTCAAAATGTTTTAGTGCCATGCTCACTCTGTTGAGTGTTGAATGGGGGGTGGGGGTGGATACTGATCAGACCTGGGTTTGGTTAATCAGTGCTTGGCTTCCATCCAACTCATTTGCATATTTTAAGCGCATTTATAAACATTTCTCTAGAGGAAAACGAGTCAAATGCACATTTCCATCTGCTGTGTAATGTCGAAGATAAACATGGACACTTTCCTGATCAAGGGAAGGGAGCTGATGAACAGCAGTGAATTCAAAACTTGAGGTTGTCATAAAATCTTAACAAATGTGTTCTGATGCAAATATACCCATTTCCATCAACCTTAGTCATTGTATACCTTATGCAAATTGTGGCTTAATCCCCTTCTAGGATATCAACCTCTTTTTCAACATAGAGGATTTTATACAAATGTCATGCATTTTTCACTCTGGATTCCCTATTTGAGTGGTCAAAAATTGCATTATGTGTTGGATGGGAACACAGCTTGTGACTGGCCCTGGTTGGTTCAGTGATGTTAATTCACTGGACTTTGTTCAAGTGTGCCTGTGCCAGGCTAACTCTTGGGGGATTGTGGTGATTCTAATAGCGTTGAGGTATGGGATAGGTTGGGGCTATGCTGCATGTGTGGAGTTGGAATGTTTTGACCAACTTGTTGATGTTTTGAGCAAAGATTATAGAGTGCTATGCTCTAAAATCTTTGGTTTTGAGTGCCATGCTGACCAGCGTTAAGTTAGATTGTATATTGGAGCCTGGGGTTACCTTTGTTGTAGCATGTTTTGTTTGTTTATCCCAAAAGAACAGGTCTTTTGCCAATCAAGTATGTGGAGACTAGGTATTTAGGAAAGAATAAAGGTGTTGACAAAAGTGCAATTCCACTCAAATAAAAATAAAAAAGTCTCAGCTAAGTCAGTATCCATAAATGCATAAAAAAAGTTATCCTGTTAGTGTCCTACATAGACCAACATAACTCTACTAAAAATTTACTTTAAAAGCTAAAATAAAGTGGTCAGTTTCAAATAAAGCAGTTTTAAGGTTTACAGTCTGCCTGTATATCAGAGTAAATTATAAGTATGCTATTCACCGGTCAATGTTCACAGGCTCACTGTTAGATTTGTTTGTGTGTGAAGTGCTGATGAATTTAGTGTGCATGTATGATACTAATTTTGTGCAGTTTCACTTTGATGCAGTGAGTAATCTCCGGTTTAGCAATGATGTGCTTATTACATCCCCTAGGAAAAGTGTCTATTTATTTGTTTGTTGGTTGGTTGGTTGGTTTCTTAGCAGGATTATGCAAAAACTACTGGCCTGACTTTCATTAAACTGGTGGAAAGGAAGAGACCATTACATTTTACAGCCAGCACACATTTAGTCTCGCTTTTGCTAATGCAGCATTACCATAAAGCATTCGTTTTGCTTTTACATTATGAGATGCAGCATTAAGAGGGACTGCTGTTCCTTCAGGCAGAGGTAAGCACTCTACGGAGTGCCACTCGAGTTTATGTTGAGTTTGCATGAGATGTACTGAGTAGCACTGAGTTTAGCTTGGCTTTGCTGGGCCATGTCTGCAGCTCTATAAAGATGTCTTTCATCCCTACAGCTAGTGCGTGTGCTGTGCTGTGTTGACAGATCCATGTAGTCGGAGAAGGGAAACTTGGCTTTAGAAAGTAAACGTCCTACTACATATTTGTTCCAATCATTCTGTGAAAACAAAACAGCTCATTAGGTCAACTCTTCAGCCAGAGCTCATTAGTGAAATCAGCTGTAGAACCAAACGACGGTAGGACTTTCGGAAGCCAGATTTCCCATCTCTGCCTGTAGTGTTGTGCTGTGTTAAGTGTTTTTGTGCGTGCCGTACTGCTGACCGACTGTTGTTGAGTGACAGCCCTTTTCTCACACTGAGATCTTTCAGAGGGCGTCCTGAAAAACTGGAAGATGATCTCGGTGCACCACAAGGTCTTCAAGATGCACTCGCGCTCTGGCGAGCTGGAGGTGCTCGTGGACGGCATCTACTTCATTTATAGTCAGGTAGAAGTGAGTAACCCTCTCTCTTGCTCCTTGCATGTCAATCCCGCTTCAGCGTTCCCCTGACAGAGAATAAGCAGAGTCCGCTATCATTGAAACAGAATGGGAGGCCAGCCAAGGTCTCCCAAACAGCTGAAGTGTCGGGTTACTACATAATTAAACATTCACGCTCGAGTATCGGGAGGGGGATTCAGTGAGGTAATTTGGCATCTGCATGACATTGGTGATGGATTGAATTTAGCTGCCAAATTGTTTGATTGAATTCCAATCTGGCATGCATGAAAACCATCAGTTGCTTTTTTTGATAGAGTGAGACTTGAATGGACACGACAACCGATTAATCACTGCCTTGAAAACACTCTTTGTTTTGTTGGTACGTCCTCTTCTATTCCTCAACTCCACATCTCTTCTTCTCTCTCACGCCATTCACTCTCTTTGCTCTCATTATCTTGTCCCCTTCACTATTTCTCCACATTATGACACCTCTAAATGTCTCTCCAACCCTCTTTCTCTCTCTCTCTCTCATTCTGTTCACTCCTCCTCAATCTGTCACTCTCACTCTCCTTCAACTCTCTTTCTGTTCTGTGTCTCACTTCACTCACTCTTTTTCTATCACTCAATCACTTTTTCTCTCTCCTCTTGCTTTCTCTCCATCCCACACTGTCTTCACTCTCTCTTCATCTATCACACAATCACTTTCTTTCTTTCTTTCTTTTTTTCTTTTCCTCTCCCTCTCCTCTCCTTGCTTTCTCTCCTCCCTGCCCTGCCACGCTGTCGCTCCTTCCCAGATTTACTACCTCAACTTCACGGACATCGCCAGCTACGAGGTGCTGGTGGACCGAACGCCGTTCCTGCGCTGCACCTGCAGCATCGAGACGGGCCAGCGCAAGTTCAACACGTGCTACACGGCAGGCGTGAGCCTGCTGCGGGCGCACCAGCGCATCTCTATCCGCATGGTGTACCAGGACACGCTCATCAGCATGACTGACCACACCACCTTCCTGGGCAGCGTGAGACTCGGAGATTTGCCGACCACCGGACAGGCGTGAACACAGACACACACACACACACACACAGACGCCGTATGAGGACACGCTTATCAGCATGGCTGTCCACATCACCTTACTTGGAAGTGTGTAGCCGGAGGACAAGCCAAACACAGTTGAGAACACACAAAGCAATTTAACGTGAGCACACACACATTCACACATACATATACACAGGCAAACATATACACACACACACACACACACTTGATGGTTCACTGTATGTACACCACAGTTAATTTGACATTGGGCCACAAATGTGCACTGAGCAATGTTGCATACCAACGCACACTTACCAACCCCCCTGTCATATCCAACATGTCCAACACGCTGGCAAGGCATGCATGTACACTGAACAAACTTGTACACATATATAATACACACATCAGTGAGACGACACACACACACACACACACACACACACACACACACACAAACAAACACACGCGACAGACCACACAGGAAACCAGTCACACGTACACACTGCACAATGTCAAACAGACACCATGCCCTGGGTGTGGCAACCTGTGGAGGACTACCAGATGTGTAACCCCAGACGCCTGGCATGCCAAACAGTTTCAGAAAAGTGATCACTTTAATCCAGGTCTTGTGCTCGTCAGACAGAATCCTGCCTCAAGTCTCTTTCCCCACCCAGTACTGCTCTTCTGTTTGACCTGAAGGACTCTGACATGAAGAAAACTGTGCACACCAACACGTTTGCACTAATGGAACACTTCAACACACTTAAAATGCCTTTATGGTATTTCCGAAGGAATTACTGACTTAAAAGTTAAACATATCTTTTACACTACACTTTGTATATATGTACATAAAATAGGATATACTTTTGCTGTAAATGGACTCAATGACATTAAATACATTTTCATTTGTAATCTAATGTTGTCCTCAGATGGCATTTCACTTGTATTTTCTGTGCCTCTTAAGTGCTGAATTCTTATGTGCAGTTGAGGCCAAGTTGGACACGTCTGCACGATTCTGCCATGTCCAATTATCTGTCAGCGAAAATTTATTTCCTCTCAAAAGTTAAAATATTGATCCATTTTTTTAAAATGTGGTTCTAATTCTACAAATTGTGTGTGTGTGTGTAGATCACAGAGTGCTGGTTTTATTTTGACAATAGTGCATACTGTGTTATTGCCACAGACAGCCATGTGGACTGATGAGCTTAAACAACCCCGGGGCTTTTACAACTGACCCCTGGCTGGACCCCTGTTCATCCTGAGGCACTAGACTGAATTTAGTAAACTCCCATGTCATTGGACAATTGATGCGTGTTAGGAGTTAGCCGTGTCGACGTTGATATATGTGCCATAATTGCCTTGCTGTGAAGTATGGTCAGACCATGCTTAGACATCAGCACAGGGATCGCTTTAACCAAATAGGAAGTTCCAAGCAGGCTTACAAGAGTACAAGAACAGAAAGAGTTCCTCTTTTTTGACCAATAGCCCTACATAACGTTTCCTGTGAGATAAACTTGACTGCGCTCATGGCTGTGTGTCATTTATGAGACGAAGGAGCAGGTCGATTTGCAGTTTGGACTGAAGCTGTGGGTTTCTCAGAGCGGATTAGGCCTCCTTATGAGTAACTGCACTCCTCTCCTCGTCTCGGTCACAGTAGTGACTCTGTGCCTGAGCATCGTTCTCATCCAGGAGGTCAGAGTTTTAAAAACGGATCTCAAGGGAATTAAAAGGGATCTCCTCTCCCCTCTGGTTCATCGGTCACTGAAAGAGTTTGGATATGGACTGTTTATGTCTAACATGTGGGAGGTAGGCCACGTCAATTCATTATTCCGTTTAGCTCTCTGGCAGAATGGAGAATTTATGCTCTTGATGTGTCTTGTAAATGCTATGACATGATTGGTGGTGGGGAGAAACTAAAAAGGTCATTCTTGTGTCGTTCCACCAACACCCAAAACAACACGAACAAACTGCGGTGGCTCATCAGCAGCATTCATTTGTTCGGCCTCGGAACAGACACGAGGAAGACGTCTGGACCAGTAAGTGCCAATGCCGAGGCCATGTGTTTGCAATTTATGCGTCATGCTTTATGAGAAATTTTGATTTTGAAGTCATTTTATGGTGCAGGGCACATGTCCAATGCTTGAAACAGACAGTATAACAAGGCAGTGTGACACTTTGACAGCAGTGTTTTCTCTCAGACCAGGCATCATTCTTGCAGATGGCAGCCATGGTAAATGAAAAGCCCATACAGAGAGGTAAATATATTAAATAATAGAATGAAGAAAAAAACTAAAACTATCAGGACCCAGACTCTCACCACCCAGAATTCTTATATCTCTCTCTCTCTCTCTCTCTCTCTCTCTCTCTCATACACACACACAAACATATTACACATATGTAACATATTACTGTGAGAAGAACAGTAAAAATAAATATGAAATATCTTAACTGTCCAGAACTACCAAACTTACTCACACAATCATATTTCTTGTGTAATAAAACTCAGGTAATGTGACGGTAATTCCATGGACTGTTTCCATCCAACAAGGTTCCGCTGTCACAGCATCAGATAACAAAATAGTCGTCCAACAAGACAGTTACTTCATGGTATTTGGCCAGGTAGGCTATATGATACACCTCTGCTTCCCTTTGAGCCCTCCTTAACTAATGTACTTGTGTGCATTCCATCAAAAATATTAAGTGGGCCCGTGTCCAGGTAAACTGGCCACATACTGCCCAGAACCAGACGTACAGAATCATGAATGAGTCTTTTACCAACAATTTTTCATACCAGCCACAAGATGTCACCATAATGATTCATGATAGTTATGACAAAGCAGTGACTTACAATCAGAAGTGTGATCAGTGCTTTTTGAAGTATATTTCCAGGAAATTAAAGTTATTATGGTTTACCCACTGCCAGTAACTGAAAACGCAGTACTTGTCAATGCAAATACCAAAATAGCATAGTATGCATTCTTAAAGCAAGGAACAACTAACAATTAACAATGACTTCTTATCAACTGAGAAGAGAGATGACAACATTTCCAGCTTATAGGTGTTAAGAATGCATTAATCATACGTGTAAATGTAGCCACAGTATGCTGTTGAAAATCTGAGAATGGGGCAACTTGGTGCGTAACTCACCTCAGGCTGCAAACAGGCTGAAAACAGGTATAAGGATGAGAGAGAGAGAGAGAAAGAAAGAGACATATGAGAACAGATACGTCTTACAGGTTCTGTATCACGACCGAGGAGCCATCATGGGCCACCTGATCCGCCAGCAGCCATCCAGTGCGTCTGGAGGTGTGGGGAGATACCGAGACCTCTTCCGCTGCCTGCAGGAGATGCCCGGGGAGGAGAACAGCGCCAACACATGCTACACCGCAGGTGGGCCACGCTCGCTTGTACATGCTAAACACATGCTAACCTGACAGGACTAACCCCTCTTCTTCTCCCATATGGTTAAGGTGGAAAGACAGTGCGCCTTTTTTACTGCGGATCGCGGCCCATTACTTATGCTTCTGTCATCTTGCGGTATGCTGTAAAGTTTTATTGGACTCCTATGCGTTGCACCTGGTGCATAGGTGCACCATGCAGCTGGAGTGCTTAGAATTCCCAGAGATTCCAGTCCATTCAGTCACTGCTTTAGAAGTGTCATTAAAGGCCATTAGTGTTCCTTCAATGATGTCTACTTAGCGGTCATCATATTGGTTGGTCTCATAAACTGTTACATCTACATTTAATTATTTAGCAGGTGCTTTTTTTCCAAAGTTCTCTCGACATTATTGTACAGATTATGACATATCCAGTTTGCATGTTCCCCCGAAAGAGAAACCTATGACACGGATGTTGATATATAGCACTCTACCAAATGAGCTGTAGATCAAGACTTTGGCAAAGGTATTGCACACCAAATGGCGACACCACGGTGAAGTGTAAAGTGGCAAAGGAATTATTTGTGAAGGGAGAGTGAAGTTACCTATGCTTTTGTGTTGGTCAGGGTCAGGGACAGCTCTCATGTCACCCTGAACTTCCTCATGTGCTCTGCCCAACAGGGATTGTGAAGCTGGAACACAACGACCAGCTGGAGCTGGTCATCCCCGATCGGCCTCACGCACAAGTAGCCATGGACACGGAATCAACCTTCTTCGGAATCATTCAGCTGCAGTAAACAAAGGAACCTCCCCCAACCCATTCCGCTTCACATATCTTGTCTGACAACCACAGAATGGGCTGGAATATATTCTGCATACTTGATGTTCAGTATACAGTGCTCTTTTCATTTGATGTTAAAAAAGAGGGGGGGGGGGGGGGGTGGCTGCCTGTGTTATTGTACTCAGTTGACAAGACAAAAATAGGCGTACTGAAGGCTCTGCTCTCTGTGCAATCAGTAAGACCCAATGTCACGCTGACGGATGACACAGCCAGTCTCTGGGACCGGCAGATAACCTCACACCCGGAAGGTCGAGTACAAACTGTGACAGGCCACTGTCACTGCATCTGCGAAACAGGATGTTGAACTCTGCCACACAGAGCAAACGGAGACGAGATATTCTTACAGGATTTCAATGAGAAGGAAAAAGAGAGAAGAAAAAGACAAAGCTTATAGGCTTGAGCAAAAGATCTGTCAGGACAGTTTCATTATAGATGCTTAACACAGATGCCTTGAATGGCAATTCCTTACAGCTTACTATAAATACACATGCACACCTACACACATCATCTCTGCATAGCCTACACTTTTTTTTTTCGACCCTGCTACTCTGTCAATAGGTTTATTTCGGTCTCTTTGTTTACCATTCTCTGGCTTTGTCCCACAAGCACCAGCCTCAGAGTGCCACACACTGTTGTTTATTTGGCTTTCTATTTGGAAGAGGTTTCCATATCCCAGGATGGTATATCAGGAACAAACAAAACAGGGCTTTGCCCAGCTTGCGGGGAGGGGGTGGGGGGGTGGGGGGGGTTGGGGGGCTGGTGCAATAATTATTGCAATCGTGTTGATGAATCATAGTGACAGACGATCAACAAAACATGTGTCACATGTTTGTACATTTGAAAGCTCACTGGAATTGTCTGTTTACTACTGAGGCAACAGTTACATATTCTGACCACAACAGAGCACAAACGAGGAGAAAACAATTTGCAACAGAGTTACAAGCATTTTCCAGTCTCTTCAGAAGCTGACGGAGGGTCAGAGGGTGCTGACGATGACTGAGTTTGCTGCAGGAATTCTCAAAAACTGCTGGGATTTTGAGGGGGGGGGTGGGGAATTGTGATTCCACTAAGATCTTTGTGTGGGATT
The DNA here is from genome assembly GCF_018492685.1 of Alosa sapidissima. Taxonomy (NCBI): domain Eukaryota; kingdom Metazoa; phylum Chordata; class Actinopteri; order Clupeiformes; family Clupeidae; genus Alosa; species Alosa sapidissima. The sequence continues at coordinate 14,423,449 of NC_055976.1, forward strand.
GTTGCGACTGTTGTGGCCAAAAGTTTAAATATTAGGGTTGCAATTGCAATGATTTTGAGTTAAATAAAATCAATCACAAATAATGAAGAAATTCTACAACTTAGCAGTTTTTTGATGAAACATTATGGTAATATGAGAACATTGCACCCTGTATTATAGAAGGATACTGTAAATATGTAAATATACATTATTGAATCATTTTTTGTTTACTTTACAACAGCGGGAAAAAAACAATCCTAGAATATTGGTTTAATACAGAGATAAATGTATATGGCTAACTTGGAATACTCAACAGCCAGATTTAACCGAGGGAAAGCCCCAAACTGTGTCTGCCTGGGGGATACGTAGTGGTAGAACTGAATGAGCTCCCCAGAGACCAATAACGCATGTGTCTGTAAAATGTTATTGTACTTTTATTAAGTGGTGTACAACTGTTTTCCTTGGTTTTTATTGTGATGACGGTCAATGTTTGTGTAGTTTTGTTTATGTTCTTAAACTTTTAATAAAAAGTTAATCACAAAAAAAGTAAATGTACTGTACATCATTTATACATGGATGTATGACTTGGTTTCTATGCCAGCCCTCTCTGTCTGTTTGTATAAGTGAATGTTTGTGTGTGTGTGTGTAAGAGAGAGAAAGTATTTATATCTACGTCCAATATGCACTAAAGGGGTGTCACAGCCCATGTGTTGACAAATAAAAGGATTACTTCAGTGAGTAAACCTCCTGTCCAGAGTGTTTTTTTCCCTGACTGCATGCAACAGTATAAAAGCACTGGCTTGCCGCATGCAGTGTCATTCACCGACGCCCGCCCAGTCAGAGACAGTGGAGAATGATAATGGGACGTAGACTGGTCATGTTAATGTTCATGGCTCTGTATGCAGACTCATACAGCCACTTCAACAAACTCAGTGAGGACACACACACTAGGCTTAAGGTAAGGTAAAAAAAAGGGAAAATGCACAAAAATATATCCATATTTTGCACCAACAGCTTTTTTGTGGTTATTATTTTGAAATAGCAATTGTATCCCCACCCCTCCTTTCTAAACTAACCAAACCCATTTCTCTGTTTTGCATTTTTAAATGTTCAAAAAAAAAATATTAAGAGGAATCTTTGGAGCCAGAGGAATCTTTCCTCCATCCCTCTGGGCCTGGATGAGGGGCTGATAAAGCTAGATTTGTCAAACAATCTGATCAAAAACTTCACAACAATTAACCTCCCATTCCTGGAGAGACTGGATGTAAGCTACAACCATCTGAGTTTTATACATACGGGCGCTTTCAAAAACTTGGTCCAGCTCCACGACCTCAACCTGGCAAGCAACTCGTTAAACAACAACATAATCAGCAACAGTCAAGCCTTCAAAGACCTCCACGTACTGAGAAGTCTGGACATCTCAAAGAACAACCTGGACGAGGAGGCGGTAAAACAATACCTCAGCAGTGCATCTTCGCTGGATTGCCTGACAGCCACGGGAAATGTTGTGTCAAAACTAACAACCCAGTCTTTTGCCAACACCAAAAACCTGAGAGTCATTAACTTAGAGAACAATCTGATTTCAAAAATCGAAGAGGGAACTTTTAACCCCTTGAAAAAGCTTGCTAAACTGAACTTGGCCCGGAATAATTTGGCCGTTATCTGCGACTTTAAACTTTCCCAGGTGACTTATTTAAACCTCAGCAGAAACTCCATAGAGTTCTTCATAACACATGAGACTGAAGAGGTGTATAATCTAGAAGTTCTGGACTTAAGCTACAACAGTCTTCTCTACTTCCCCATTCTGCCAAAACACAACCACTTGAAATATCTCCATCTACAAAACAATAGACTGGGTGCATTAGGAATAGTGAACTCAGTCGCAGAGGCAAATCATCTTTATAAGGATGTAACTGGCAGCAACCACTCCCGAACAGAGAATGAGAAAGACAGTGTATATTCTGACTGGCAAATCATGCCATTAGTTCACTTAGACTTGAGCAGTAACCACTTTAGATCATTCCCCCTAACCATGTTCAGAGATCTCCAGTCTCTGGAAACCCTCAACATCGGTAACAACTGCCTGCAAAACATCAGCAATAGTAATGCCCTCAGTGAAGATAGTCGGACAGATATCCATAACTACTCACTGCCATCCTTACTTCACATAAATCTAAAGGACAATAACATAGAGTATCTATCCTCCAACCTTTCCACTACTTTTCCTAAGATAGAGACAATGGTCCTTAAAGGCAATAGGGTAAGACCCTGCTCTGGACAATCGTTTAGCATATCTGATCTCACTACAGATGTGCAATGCATTTCTTTCAGTAACATCAGCACCCTGAAGCACTTAGACCTCCAGGAAAATGGAATAAAAACACTGCTCCATGGTGTGTTTGCAAACAGTCCTTTGGTCTCTCTCAATCTGGCTGGCAATAAACAGTTAACCATTGCCAAAAATGCTCTTAAGGATGTGCAGAATACCCTACAATTTCTAAGCATTGGACAGAACAACGTGACCGATTCTCAGTTTGGTTTGGCATGTATGAGGGAACTGAGAATCCTGAATGTATCCGATAACAACCTGAAGAACCTTCCAAGTACTACTGCCTGTTCCCCGCTGTTGGAGTTGGACGTGAGGAATAACAGCTTGACTACTTTAAAAAATGTGACGATGTCTCATTTATCTATTATTTACATAAGTGGCAATACTTTCAACTGTTGTCAAGCCACATGGATTCAAAGTTTAAAACAGGAAAATGTAACAATACCAGACTTGGACAGAACAGAGTGTTTCCATCAAACTGAAATCATCACTCTTTCTGCTTTAGAGAATTCCAACATTATGTGTTTTGATAAAGTGACAAGGGGCTATGCCCTTCTGTATATAATCATTCTTTGTTGCGTGTTTATATTTGTATTAATTGCAACATTTGGCTACACACTAAGCAGAACGTCTTGCCATTTTGTAGACCAATATTCTATTTTCAGTGCAAGCAGTATTTCCCTTACAAATCTTGTCAGAGATTAAGTTATGATTCAGAAGTTCAGAAGTTAAAAATAGAAGGTAAAAATGAGTAAGAAACTGAAGTACTGAGTGGTATGGTCAATAAAGTCTTCAATCCCTCTTTTACATTGGTCTCACATAAGACGACAAGAAATTATCCATATAAAAGGTTTGTGTTGTGTTTAAGTTTAAAACAGCTATGTAGAAAAGAAAAAGATATTTTGAAAGTTCATGATGCTCTCTATGACTACAATAAAGAAATGGAAACCCCGCTTGGTATGACTATTAGGCTACCAATATACTGCACTTTGTAGTGCTGTTTTTTTTCTATTCTATATTTCTACATATCCCTGCATGGAGTCTGGACATTTTTTAATGCATTTATTCGGCATTTGTTGACAGCATTAACCTGGTAGCCCTGTGCTGATTCGGTTGTTCCCTAAAGTCACCTTTAATATAAAATGTACTATTCCACATAAGTCACCTCATGCTACTTATCTACAGATGATTGGCTTAAGAAGCTTAGGAAATGCACCGAGTGCTCCTTGCATGATGTCGCATTGAGTAACCGGCTTCGAATAAACCACCCAGTCTTAAATACTGGCGTGAGAGACATATCTCATTAATGGCCTCTTAGATAAGGTCATGGATAGTGTCACAAGAAGCCTGGGGAAGATGCAGCATTTCTCTAAAATCCCATCACACAAGCAGGGAGGGAAAACTGATAAAGACTTTGATGACTGACTCTGGCTTGGCTCCGTGTTTTATCTTTAATTCAGAGCACACCAGAAGAAAAATATTTCATCATCTCCATGACCTGAATGAATGCCTTTTTATCAAAAACAGAAACAAAAACATCCTGCTTGGCACGTGTTGTAAGGCTACAATTTGAGTCACCAACAGCAAAATTGTGCAGTAAATGTCGAGAGATATATGCAACACTCTAAAGCACAGCCACAGTAGCTGACAACATAAAATGTATACTTCAGCTGTTTGTTATCTGTTTAAAGCAGCTTACTAAATGGACACATTCAAACTAAAAACCTTTCTATGACAGTTGTATAACTACAGATTATGTAACCTGTTAATTTCCCATATAAGTATAGGAATACGAATGATAATTTCTGTGTGAAAATGACTCATGGTCCTATGTTGCAATGATGGGTCATTAAAAAAGGACACATTGTGAGCTTTGTGAAGTCAGATCTGAAGCACATAAATTCTTAAAGACAACAAAAAATAATCAAAAGATATTCCTTGTTCTTCAGAGTCATACTACATCAAAGAAGAAAGCTTTGTGTTTAAAATGAAAACTCTTGCCTGATCATCTTCATTAGGTGCCTGAAGTTCTTGGATTTGGTGGAAAGGCAGGTCTTCTTCCTATTTTTTCTTGAGGCTCTGCTGTTCAGACAACCTTCTCTGCCAGGTCCTGAAAAAGAGACATTTTGATTCATTAACATGCAGTGAAAGTCTGTCTCCCACATCAAAAAATACAGATCAAGAGAGATTTCAACAGCTGTAGTCAAGTCGACCGATGAAAATTTACTGGCATGGAGAAAAACGTGAAACCATCATACATTTTTCTAAGTGGGAGATATATTACTTACTTGATGGCCAGCTAAGGGTGAGTACTCCTATTCTGAGCCTCTCACTGGACAGCCAGGCCCCTCTACAAAGTCTAACTGCAACAAAGCAGAGCCTTTACATGATACATTAAACTGTATCAGAAACCATTCAAATGGAAGCATACTTTATATCAGACTAGAATATAATAGAAATGGCCACCACAGTGTGATTTAACCCCTTACAAGCAAGAAGCTTAGACCAACAGAACATCACTATTAATTCGAAGACAACTGCTTTGGTCAAAACTGCCATGTCTAATGACTGGATGCTTGCTTTGGCTGTACAAAGAATAGTACACAGAGAAAATTCACAAATCACTCCCTACAACAATGCAACACTCATAAATGTTCATCAGAGGGAATGTCATATTTTCTTTTTCTTTAATTTTTTTGTTTGATGTACTGTACAAATCAACCCCAGAGCCAAGAACAGATCTGCTTTGCTATTAGGAAGTGTCAGTATGGTTGAGTATCGGCTCTGACTGCCATACCAAAGAGCCTGGATCTTCAGCATTGCGGTTTGGGTGGAATTCTGTTATCCCGTAGATCTGGGTTTGAGACAGGGTGGAGTGACTTCTCTTACTCTGCACTAAGCCATTCAATAAATGCACCCTCTGTTCCTTTAGGGAGATGATTCCAGTATATAAGGACTTATATGTAAGAGAGAACTGCACCAAAAAAAAACTGCTTTCCTCCAAGCAATTGTATTAAATGCCTTTGCAATACCTCATTGCTATCCTGGTGTATACCATCCAAACAGTTGTGACCATTTGGCCACTACACTAACCTGCTAACTAACCTCTACATTAGTTAGTGGGCAGCCGTGGCCCACTGGTTAGCACTCTGGACTTGTAACCGGAGGGTTGCCGGTTCGAGCCCCGACCAGTGGGCTGCGGCTGAAGTGCCCTTGAGCAAGGCACCTAATCCCTCACTGCTCCCCGAGCGCCGCCGTTGTAGCAGGCAGCTCACTGCGCCGGGATTAGTGTGTGCTTCACCTCACTGTGTGTACACTGTGTGCTGTTTGTGTTTCACTAATTCACTGATTGGGTTAAATGCAGAGACCAAATTTCCCTCACGGGATCAAAAAAGTATATATACTATACTATACTATACATGCATACACAAAATTACATGTCCATGGTGTCCACAGCTGTCCGTACGTGTGCCTATCCGCAATGGAGTATTTTAGGGCTAAAGGTGGGGCACTACTTTCGGCAGAGCTCCCGGGTAACACAAAGTTTGCCAACATTTATGCACACACAGGCATGATGCAGACAGGCCACTCCAGGGTATAAGCTGTAGTCATATTTATGCAGCTGTGATCCTTCCAAATCGCCCCCCTCCCCAAAAAAAGCTTCTCATATATCAGTTTGCACTTACACTTGAGACCAAGTCACAGGATATAGTCATCTAGCAGCATATTGGCAAGTTCCTACATCTCTGACTTTGCATACAAGTGAAACTCCCACAGGCTTTTAGGATCTATGTAAAAACCCTCCTTCATGTTGATTTAATTTATAACCTGTTATGGGTGTACGGTTACTGAATTAAACAGAGAAAAGCCAGGTTTGTTCACTCCCCTCACTTCCTCCTCTATGACAGGCAATTCATAAACAAAGATGAATGGAGGACCACACAGGTTACAGAATAAAGACTTGTCAATGACAGAGGAAAATGCCTTAAAATGTCAGTGAAACAGGGTGGTCATATCAGTATGGAATGCAAAATATAGGAACAAGGGGAAGGATCAAAGTGTGGAGAGCTGAACACATCTAAAGCAATTAAAACAATATGCTGCCAAAAAAAAGATCCTTCTGTTTTTTAAAAAGGTGCCTTTGATAAATCACTGATTACGCCTCGTGGGCCAACTGTTAAACGGGATGTCTAGAATCCATGTTCCAATGAGACCTACCAATTGGGTTCATAAGAGAGAGAAAAAAACATCCTCCAAATGCTGGACCTGTTGTGAGTCTTATCCAGGTACAAAACAATGTCCAAAGGCCTCTTCCGGACCCTTCTCTCCTGCACACTCTCACTAAATACACTATCCTTATTTCCTTAAGTGTATCTAAAACATCTGAAGGAGGAACAAGCTTAAAATTTCATTGTGTAATCACTGCATAGAAGACAGACCTTTGCATGGGTTCCCCTGGGCCTTGGACCCCTTACCCTTTGTGCCAGAGGGAAATGTTAGTGTATTGTTGTGTGCCAGACTAGTAAGCTTATCTCACTGAAATTAAATGAAAGGAGATTCTAGGCGTGGCCAGGCAAACTAAGGGCTGGCTTGCCAAATGCTTATAAAGCTGAAAATGTAAAAGAGATCTAACCAGATATTTCAACATTTCTGAAGAGCCTACATGGCCGTCTGACATATTTCCACATTTATTCAACACATGACCATCCCTTAGTCACTAACTCATACCCAAAAAAACATAGTGTCAACTGTCAACTCAAAAATACAGAATGCAGAAGTTTCATGGTGCTGAGAGAAGATTGTCCACCAAACAGACCACAGACATAGCCAGGCCTTTTCCTGTCTGGCATGGAACACCCCTGTCAGAACAGTCTGGACAAGCAAATGCTACCCTCAAGTTTTATGAAGTGAAACATCCATTGTCTGACTCACAGGAGAGGGGGGGGGGGCATCAGGATACTGAATAAGTATACCAAAAGAGTGTGGATAAGGTTAATTCTCAGTGCATGGTTACAACCCAAGAAGGCAAGAGAGTTATATCAAAATATGCTCCTATAGTTTACAGAGCCAACCTTGACATTCTAGTTTCCAGGGGAAGGACACATTTTTGTATGGTCTAGCCTACTCTTAAATAGCCAAGAGAAAATGGATACCCATTTAGAACCCAACATCTACAACTGCAGTGTGTTTGCCGTAATGTAAAATTTTGCAGGTGTAAAAGGCTCTTAAGAAACAATGTTGATGTGTGAATTGACGTAGAGAGTACTGTCCAATATTACACCAAGGCTTAGGCTGAGTAAAGCAAGGTATGGTGCAGCCATCTATGGAGAGGGTGAAAGTTAATTTTGAGCCAACAACTAGTAGTTCAATCTGCTTTTGCTATTTAGTTAGAAAGTAATTTTCTGTCAACCACACACTGATGTCATGAAGACAGCCAGGCGATGATCGCAGCAGGAGGAAGAGAGGCAGTGGGCTTATGGACATGTAAAACTGGGTGTCATCAGCATAGCAGTAAAACTTAACACCATGTTGTCGAAGGATACTGCGAAGTGGGAGGAGACAGATGATGAACTACCGTATTTTCCGGACTATAAGTCACACTTTTTTTTCATAGTTTGGCTGGTCCTGCGACTCAGGTGCAACATATATATATATATATATATATATATATATATATATATATATATATATATATATATGTTTTTTTCCTCTTTATGACACATTTTTTGACTGGTGCGACTTATACTCCGGTGCGACTTACATACGGTACAAAGGCCCCAGAACTGAGCCCTGAGGGACCCCCTTTGTAAAAACAGAGAACTCCAACTTGCACCTCATGTAAAAACATGTGTCCAGTCAGTGAGGTAGAAAGTGAATCAATAATGGACTAAGTACAATTCTTCCAGTCGTCAGAATTGTACTTAGTGATGAGACCAGATGCAGCTTTCAGTTGGAAGACTGAATTCAGAAAATTCATTGATTTGTGGTGAGCCCAGAGTATTCATTGACCATCGTTCTTTTAACACAATAATTGAACACATCAATTATTGGTGAATTTTCTCAATGTTAGTGTTGAAAATGTTCAGAAAGGCCAAACAGCAATTCTGAATGATGGTGTTATCAGGTGGCGTAAGCACACCATTTACAGTGGAAAGAGAGCCATTGCAGCAATGAAGCATTAGAAGCAGGTCAAGGATAGGTGCATTAGAGAATTGAGTTCCTCTGGCTAAACATTTTTGATATTGCTATACCAATATCCAACCCAATAACAGCTTGTCAGGGCACACCCATCCCATTTTGGCTCAGAGCCAGGATTCTGTGAGCATATCAAAATGGTTGATCAAAGTAGCCTACATGTTGACACTGTGGCGGATACTGGTAGTGCCAATTGTGCAAATAATAACACCAATGTCGAAGCTTCAAAAATGTACAATATTGCAAGTAGCATAGCAGAGCAGGTGGTGGAGAGTGTAGCCTAGTTGATGAGGTTACACGATAACAAGAACTCTGATAGAGCAGGTATGTGTGACAAGCCATGCTGACAATGATGATTATGATGACTTATTAATTGCGATAATATAAAGGTATGGTAATGATAACATAGTAAGGTTTTGCTGTGAGCACAATAAAATAGCACAACATAAGTTTTCTAAATGAATGATTTGCAAGCCCGGACAGCAAAAGAGTGTCAAATCGATATTGATTTTTGGACAGATTGATCAGTTTCTGTCAGACGCCCAAAATTCTATATTGACTGCAAGGGTGGTGGTAGGTCTCTCAAAGTAGAGCGTTGAAAGGGTTCTATCTTGGAATGGTACCTTGGTAAAGATGGGTTAAAAGACTGTAGAGTGACGGAAATAGGCTACAAAACGTCAAGTCATATTCATACACAAGGCATTTACGCTAATATAATAGGCTACTGAAAGACATTGAAGGGAATGAGTTCATGTAGCTCTACTGTTTGAAAATGTACCAGCCATGTATAGCATACAGGAGTTATGCATAAATATTCCCAGCAACAGACAACAAAGTTGCCCTGTTCATTTTGTGTAGTTTCAGTTGTCCCATAGTGGTGGTAACTGATGAATTACAATAAGGACAACTTTTGCTCTTTGCATTGGCCACAGTAATTGTGTTGGTACTGCTATCAATTGAGCATTGTACCTAGTTTGAAATGTGTTGATTAAAATTAATGATTGAATTCTAGCAGAAACTCTTCTTTCGTAATTGCTTGTATGCTTGACTATGGAGATCATGTGTTCCATGGCTACCTCTGATTAGTCAAAGTAATAGCCAGAGAGGCCTACATTTGTCCACTTCAGTGTTCCACAACACTTAGTTGAATAGCTAGGGTAATGCAAGGATCTTGTCCAGTCCGTCCCTGCAAGGCCTATGAACCAGAGGTCATGTCCAAATTATTTAGCTGGCTGTAACTGGCAATAAGAACAATAAGAACAAGACGTGGATGTCAGACCCATGTCGAACCATTTGTCGGATAGTGACTGATCGGAATAATGGAGTGTCGGAACAATCCAGACCCCCCTTCATGGCGGTAGTGCACTAAGTATGCAAACTGCCAATAAACCTTATAGAAGATGAGCGGCCTTCACCTCGTGGGCCGCGTCCGCGTTTCAGTAGCCTGCCAGCCTACAATCAATGCAAGCGGAACACTCGAAAAATCTTTGGCCATGACCCCGTGCAGAATTACGAAGTCCAACTTGCAGTTCTGCATTTGCCAACACGGAATTCATTTTGAGATCAGAAACATGTAGCCTACCTACGCCCTGAAAGAAGAAAGCTAACTCTAGCATAGCCTGCGTATAAAAACAACTGCTTGAACTTGTCACCAAATGGAAAAGGCTATCACAAAATGTTAGCTAAATTTCCCATGATCAACCATCACCACAGAGTCCAGCGGAAGTATTTGACTGATTAGAGAAGACAAACGGCAACGAACCAGACGGGCTCTGAACTAACACAACTCAGTATCAGGAACTGCAACATAATCGCTGCGTTCCAACCGCCATACAAAACGAAGAAGTTGTCTTAACTCATTCCATTCGTTGTCTGCAAACCAAACCACCTCCGCCGCCAAAGAAGAACGGCTCGATCGATCAGACACAGGCGTCGGTCAAATCTTGCTGGTTAGTAGTTCGAGGGTGTGTAAGCGTTGCAGGGTATGTTCTATGGATTTTCCAGCAAATAAGCGAACAGCTGACGTTTATGAATTGTTAAACCCTCATAGCGTTAACTTTGTCTGAACGAATAACGTTAGTTTTCAAGGCGTAAACAAACAGGTTAAGTGTGTAAGTTAACTTAGAAAGAGTCTCGCACACTGACCATTCCGCATTCTTTTTTATTAGACATTACAACGTTTCGGTCTTAGACCTTCATCTTTCATCAGCTAGTGCTACCTGATAAGACCGAAACGTTGTAGTTTCTAATAAAAAAGAATTGCTTGCGGAAAGTGTGCAGGACTCTAAGTTTCTTGATCTGCGACCTTTGGTCATGTCCTACGCACCTGCCCGACAAAAGAGGTGTGCAAAAAGCCTTCCTAGTGTGTAAGTTATACTTTCATGCTTATTTCTCATAGTTTGTCATGTGAGTTGGCAAGTTAAACTAAGATTGAGCTAGCTAACATGCCTGTTCTGACGTTATGTTAAAGCTAAATCAACATGCTAGTGGTAATCCAGCTAGTTTACGTTACCCCTCAACACGTGTTCATTTGCCAGGACAGTCAGCTGGTCCATCGGTGATATCTGCAACTGCTCTGGTTAACGTTTCTATCCTGGCTGAGTTAACGTAAACGATGATTGTTTATCTACGCTAAGGTAATTAGGTAAATGTTAAGGAAGTTGCCCACATTGTGAAACCTGTAAAACGGCTCAGAAAGAAAACAAGCAAGCGTGCTAACGTGCTGTGTTGCTAGGCAGAGGGATGCATCTCGAGTTTTAAATCCTTGCGATGATGGACTACAAGAGCAAGTTTAAATGTGAATATACACATTCAAACAACCTAGCACACCAACAGTTTCCTACCACAGAATTTACACTACTGCACTCCTCACAAACATACATAGGTGTAGCCTACACCTGATGAACAGAAGACCAGCTTTTACACTCCGTCAAACCAAGATCTCTGACATAGCATATGTAAGAGTCCAGCTGACGTCTCTTAGATTTACAAAAAGTGCACTAACTAAAACCACTACCCCACTGGTGTTCTCTCCGTTCCCACAGATCAGATTGTAATTCGCCACGCTACAGAAGTCAGAGATGATGATGTCTCCTAACGCAAGAAAAGAGGTAATGTCCGAAACTGTCAAAATTATTGAACGCAAGCTTCAGCCTGTCCAGTTAACCCAAATGTTGGCTTCAAAGTATGTGCGTGTGAAGCAGACAGCCAAGGAGAGTTACCCCAACCTTATCCAGAACTTCCCCACACACCTCATCGATGTGGGATTGGACATCCACTTTGAGGTTCAGTACCAAAAGCAAACCTCCTCACAGCTCATGGCCTTTCTGAAGACCAACTGTAAAGCTCAGTTCATCACACTGTTGACCTTCATCAGACGTGAACTTGGCATCAATGAAAGAGCCGACACCCAGACGTACCTGATGAAAGTGGCCTCTGGCCAGACGAACACAGGCTCAGCGGCAGATCCAAAGGCCGAGGTGGCACCGACAAGCCCTCCGAAGACAGAACAAGGTGCTGACTCACTAGACATCAGTGGGCCCGTCTTCAAAGTGAAATGTGCAAGTAACGGCACATTGATCTACAGTTGCATCATAGCCACCCGCAATGAGCTGTGGGACCTCAGCGACATCTGCACAGGGGTGAGTCATGCTCTGTCAGAGGCTCAGAGCATCATGGGAAGTGGGCCTTCTTTCCCTCAGCAGGTCACGAGCCTTGGGTGCAGCCCTGACCCAGAGATGCCCCCAGCATCCCATCACGGTGAAGGAGAGAAGAACATCGGAGGTTGTACTGACACAGGGCGGGGGTTGGGAAGCGCCACAGTTTCTTCTGTGGCAATACCTCCATTTCAGATTCGCAAGTTCGAGGAGATGGCCGTGGTGGTGACGCATGTAGTGGACCCAGGCCACTTCTACATCCAGCACCAGGACTCCAAGCTAATGGAGCTCTCCGCCCACTTGGAGTATGTTCCCACTCATTCTGTATGTCAGTCTAAAATGTTCTTTCTAAACTCGTGTCCAATGTTTCCCATTTTAATTTAGTTTATTCTAAATATATGGCCATTAATGTTTTAGGTCAGTTGATTACTGTCACTTATCTCATATTTTCCATATTGCCATCCATTTGCCCATATTTGTTTTAGACCACTCTGCTACCTGCATTAACCGTATATCACCTTTTTTTCCCCTGGGTTTGCGTTGCAGCTTCAACAAGTGCAACACCTGCCTTGCCCAGATGGACAGGGTTCCTGACATCGGAAGCTACGCCATTGGTTGGTTTCCCCAGCAACAGCAGTGGGGCCGGGTCCAGGTGGCCAAGATATGTGGGGTGAATGGAGGTAATTATGCAAATCATAAAATAATTTTGACATGGCAGAGTCCCCTGTTCAGTTCAAAGAAAATACTGTTATTTGATGTTGCTTGATTTAACATTTTGTGTGAAATCTTTACAAAATATGCTCTACCAAGTTTAATATCCATTTTGGCCTTTTGTACAGATGCCTTTCATTGTTCGACTGGTTATGGAAGCATCAAGAACATTGAGGTAGAGGTGCAGAGAGTCGATTTCGGAGATTCAGCTTGCCTCTCTCTGAAGGACCTCAGGGAATTGAGCAAAGAGGTGGCAACCTACCCTGCACAGGCTTTACAGGTGGCTCTGACAAATGTAAGTAGTAGTAGTAGTAGCTTATTCTTGCCTATCAGTAGTATTTTTCTAACCAATAAATTATAATGACACACCAGTACGTAGTAGAGTGTTAATGTGTTGCATATCTCTGTAGGTGAGGCCATTAGATGGGGAGGGGTGGACGGATCAGGCAGTGAGCTGGTTCAAGGACAAGGTGAGCAACAGGACTTTCTATGCCAGAATCTTTCCTCAGGACCCTAGAGTCACAGTGGAACTGTTCATGGAGAGGGGCAAGATTGGAGCTATGAGGTCAGTATTCGTGTGTGTGCGTGCGTGCGTGTACCTGCACTCTGTTTTCATAATGTTGAAAAAATAGCGGAGCATCCTACGTCTGTGTTTTGGGATACCATTGATCTTATTGGGTCAATATCAAAACCTTGATTATGATAAGGTATTTTTTGTGCCCCTTGCAGAAGAGGAGCTTCACTGTCTTTGAGACTGGCTCAGAATGGACACGCCAATCATAGTCAGTTAAAGAACACTGGCCTGAAGAGAAGTGAGTGCTCTTTCGTTGTAGTATGACATGCAAACCACTAGAGGGCAATGTGTTCACTTTGAAAAGGATTAAAAATGGTCTTCGCTGTGTTCTGTTTTCAGGTCTTGCTCAGGAGCGGTCAAGGAAAGAGGCAGTGGCGTGGGAGAAATACCTCATGACCTGCTATGTCCACAACAAGAAGTGAAACTCCACTTTCTTCTTTCCACTCTCCTTTGTCATATTTAATACTACTAATGTCACCTCGTGGCCGACCAATTCAGCCTTGTCCCATTTCTTCAAAATGCATAACCCTGTGCTGTCCATGTTTCCTACAATCACTGGCTGTGATTGTAATTCACTAACATGAAGGGCTGAGCATGAGCACCACTAACTCTGAAGGTGTCCTAAAGCGTCAAACTAGATTATTAGTACGCTGAGCCTAAATCCAGAGGTGCATTCAAATTTGGCAAACGGAGACAGACATGGCAATTGCTTTGTTGCCCATTTTTGTTTCTGGTTTATATTGAACAACTACAAATATTTGCACAAAAATGTTCAAATTTATAAGATGAAAGAAAACAACATATTCATCATGAATGCTGACTTTTGCATATTTAAATTCACCTCTGGCTTTTGATCCTAATCATTAATCTCACTTTGTAGTAGGCTATAACCCTTGGAGAAACATTGTGAAATTCAAAGTTCAGGCTGCTATTCAGCCAATCTAAAATTGAGTCATTTTTAAGTATTGAGGCTCTAGCATCATTGGATGAGCATACAGGATCTAAATAGACCCTGTATAAATAGATAATATCTAATAGACCCTGTGAACAGCTGTATCTGTGCACACCATAGTCTGTGGGCCTAGGCTTCTTCTCACATATTTGAGGGTGGTGGAGGAAATCTGGGGAGAAACTGCTGTGAATACACAAACATCAGTCTTATGCTGCATTCCAGACAACTTGGATGTCGGAGGTCGGACTTCAATTCCAACCTTGAAGTTGGGGTAGATCGACTTACCCCGAGTTCAGAAGTGGAAACTCTGACTTAAAGTGCCGTTCCATTGTACCTTTTCCCAGTAGGAGGTCAGAATTCTTGACCTCTGAGTTTGTCTGGAATGAAATTGTGAGATTCCAACTAGGAAATATGTGCCTTCCGAGTTGTCTGGAATGCAGCATAAAATGCACATGTCTGTATAAAACAAGTGATGAGCTTTTCTTTGCAAAAAAAACCTGACCAGTCATTAACCCAAGTTCAAGATCTGTAACTTACAATCTTCTTTTAATACAGCTGGCATTTTATCCATTTTAAAGTAGACATTGTGCAATTGTATGTTCTGTGACAAAAGGTTATGCAAGTTGATAAGGGCGAACCTCCCCTCGTTCATTGAATGATTGCGTGCCGATTCGGGCCATTGCAACAAAGAAATCTCCCTCGCTGATTGAGAAATATCTGGAATTACTGAAGACAAGCGGCGTCTTTGTGCTGAGCCGTGTGGTTCCCCATGTTGCCTCTCGCACTGTAAATCTTTGTGTGCTTTGCCCCGTGCCCCTGCTTTCCGTACGGTGGCGTTTATCGTGAACCAGCAGTTGAATAAACTGACCGTTTGAAGCCCGCGAGGGCTGGCTTGTGCTAACGGCAGTGGAAACCCAGGCCCTGATATGGGCGGGGGGGGTTAACAGACGAGTCTATTTGCCATCACAGAGTGAAGGCTGATTTGTGCTTCTGCGTAGAATCTGAATGCTGGGAGGGTGATGCTGAATGTTAATGCTGGAGGGGTGCTCACACAACGCAGCTTGGTGCTACAGTATACTGTATGTGTCAGTGCTGTAGCAGCATCAGTAACTCACTGAATTTGCAGGCTGTTTTGTATGGTCCATGCCAGTTGAATTCTCTGCTGTGTAAATGCCCTTGAGCTGGCTGTATTTTTGTGCTGGTCTTTTGTATTTTGGGAAAATATATTCCAGAGTAGATTCATTGCATGTTTCTTTTGTTTTTCGATATTGTGAATTATTTTGTTGACTTGACTATACCCTGTGTGTGATGAGTGAAAATCCTTTTGATCACAATAAAAGTTTGTTCCAGGAGTCTGCCTATTGTCCAATGAAATGAACTGACGTTTCCTCCCAATCCAAGACCTCCAGTAGGCCTATTGGAATTTTGTGATCACAGAATACAAAATGAATTTATTAGCAACTTAGCTAATTGCAACAGTTAATTAAGTGGCTCATTGTGGCCATCCTTGATATAGAGTAGGCCTAAGTTGTGCACAGTCAGTTTCTACTTAGATTTCAATTACATTCTTCTGTTGATGAAATTACCAGAACTTGTGCAATCAGATAACACTGAATATGAGTGCATGAACTGAAGACATAAGAGTGCATATAAATAAAATACTTTAGTGATTCACGTTTAATAGTATGTGAATCACCAAAACAGCTACTCAAGGCATGTAAGCAGTTCATATAAATACAATACATATGTGTTTAATAGTATGTGAATCACCAAAATAGCTACTCACAACATGTAAGCAGTTCATATAAATAAAATACATATGTGTTTAATAGTATGTGAATCACCAAAACAGCTACTCACAACATGTAAGCAGTTCATATAAATAAAATACATATGTGTTTAATAGTATGTGAATCACCAAAACAGCTACTCACAACATGTAAGCAGTTCATGTTGGAGTAAACTGTGGTTTGGGTCAGAATCACCCATCAGGTTCTAGGCCAAGCCCTGCCAAGCACGATAAATAATGTTGCTCAAGGCCTTTTGTGACCACACAGATTCTTTCTTCTACGAAGGGTAGGCGGAAGTCGAGGCGTTTGATCTGAATTCTAAAGAGTCTTGTTGGGGTCTGTGAAGGCCTCCATTGTATGCAAAAGAGCATATGACTTCTACGGTGCAGGGTAGTGGCCAGTGTCATGACAGTCATTAGCATTTTTCTGAGGCATGGTGTTCTCAGTCAAGCCAGCCAGTCATTTAGCTAAGCTTATCTACCCATTTTCTGGACCTGTGTGTGTACCACCTCAACCGAAGGTAATATGGCTGCTTTCTCCACTTAGTTATTTTTTTATTTTCCCTTCAGTTACAATGCTTCCATTACATTAGTTTCCTCAATCATCTAATAGAAATTCACAAGATGAATGTAGCTCATTTTAAAACTTGAGCCAAAAAAATACTAAAATAAATGATTCTTCATCCTTGACTGATTCAAAATGATCAAATAAACAGTCCCTCAGTTTTCAAGTACTTAGAGGGACACAAGCAGAGGAGTATTTGAAAGCTCAGAGCATCAAGCTGTGGTTAACAGGTGATTGAGATGTGGTTAGTGTCTGGTAGGCGTCTGATTTGCCGTAATATATGAGATGGGGTACAATGTCACGTGGGTTCGACGACTGGCGGCCATTGGCCTTGGCGGACCTCGTCAGGTGACCGTGCGTGGCTGTAAGCCATCGCCCATGCTCTTAAACAGATGTTGGGCGTCTGGGCAGCTCTTGCCTGGGTTTGCAACTTGACCTGCCTCAATGTCCTCACTAAACCCCACGGTCGGTGGGACAGCACTTGATGCTGTGAGAGCGGCTTACAACTCTGGCGTAGCCTGGTAATTTAGCCTCTTACCTTTTTAAAAAAAAATTGTAGATGCAGCATTTGTGGAAATGTAATGTCTTGTGGGTACTTGACATGAGAAAAAATTAAGAGCAAATTGTTTTTACCTCTTGTCAATTTCAACTTCATATTAGGTGTTGTGGCAGTTTTCTGCAAACATTCTAGCTGAACTCATCACTCTGAATGATTGCTGCTTTTGTTAAAATAACATGTTTCGAAGAAAAAAAATATGCTTAAAATAGTCCATCCACAAATAGAATTTCTGGGCATACTGGAGGAAGAAAGGTTTTCATTTAAATTTAATTGAAACATTCTTGGCGCTAGATGAATTGTATCTTGAGGCAAAATTATTACTACAAATTTCACTGCGTAACCAACTGTCATCACAGTCAGTGAAAATATACTTTGATGTTCCTGAACTCTCATCCCTCATGTTTCCCTTGTCCTAGACCTGGAATCGAAAATGAACTGGGGGACCTTTTATGCCGTGGTAAGCGGTGTAAACAGGCACTCCACGGGCATCGGTCGCGTCTGGCTCTCCGTAATCTTCATCTTCCGCATCCTGGTGCTGGTGGTGGCCGCCGAGAGCGTGTGGGGCGATGAGAAGGCCATGTTCATCTGCAACACGCAGCAGCCCGGCTGCAACAGCGTCTGCTACGACCACTTCTTCCCCATCTCCCACATCCGCCTCTGGTGTCTGCAGGTCATCCTGGTGTCCACACCGGCCCTGCTGGTCGCCATGCACGTGGCGCACCGTCGCCACGTCGAGAAGAGGATCCTGAGGATGTCGGGCCGGGGGAGCAATGCCAAGGAGCTGGAGCAGATCAAGAACCAGAAGTTCAAAATCGTCGGTGCCTTGTGGTGGACCTATACCATCAGCATTGTCTTCCGTATCATCTTCGAGGTGGCTTTTCTCTACATCTTCTACGTGATCTACCCAGGTTTCACCATGGTGCGTCTGGTCAAATGTGACTCCTACCCTTGTCCCAACACTGTGGACTGCTTCGTCTCCCGGCCTACAGAGAAGACCATCTTCACCGTCTTTATGCTGGCCGTCTCTGGAGTGTGTCTCCTGCTCAACATCTTCGAACTGGTGTACCTGGTGTGCCAGGCGTGCGGGAGGTTCTGCCAAGGATCTGACAAAGAGGACAGAGGGCCCTGGATAAGTCAGAAGCTCTCGTCCTACAGACAGAACGAGATCAATCAGCTGATATCAGAGCACTCGTTCAAGGGCAAGTTCACCGTGGGTCGGAAAACCCCAGAGAAGGAGGAGAGGTGTTCTGCCTGCTAGCCTTTAATGACACTCTCTCTTATTCTCCTTCTTTCACTCTTCCACTTTCTCTCTCTTTTTTCTTTCTCCTGCTCTCTCTCTCTCTCTCTCTCTGTCTCTCTCCCTAAACTCTAACTGGTCACTGCTAATCATTCTGGATTACAAGCCACAGTATTGACATCATTCATTTTACTGACAAGGGCAAGATGTTGTTTTCTGTGGCAGGAACCGTTTGCTGTGTTTCAATGTCAAAGCCGTTTTGAAGCTTAAAAAAATGAGTGAGGAGTCCCAAAATACGGTGCAAATGTCCATTACTTTCATGTGGCTCCTGTCAAAAGTGCTGAGATGTCAAAACGCATTACTGTGGAAGAACTGCAGATCAACAGAATGGATCAAAGGCGGGATGGAAACCGAGTAAATTATTTTCAGGGTGAGATTCCAACGGGCTCTTCACCATAAAAAGAACAAACTGCTGTCAAGATACAGTACTGGCACTTTTTGACAACAAAGGCACAGAAACAAGAAAGGGGAATTTTACTTTTTGCCGCTTGTTTTTGAGTCATTGTGATTCACTCTGTTATGCAAGTGAAAGAGAGAGGAGATATACAGTTTGTACATCACAGCACAGTAAAACTGCAGAGCAGGGCTTTTGGCATCCAAACAACCAGATGAAAGCACAAGTGTGTATTTTATTATCCATAAAACTTGAGTTTGTTAAAAATTATGTTTGGATGTAGTTTGAACTAATCGCTAGATGACTTTAGAAATTCCATATAAAGATTTTGAATGGTATAAAGTATTGAACTCTGCTTATTTAATGATGTAAATGGCAAGCATGTGTTGGGAAATTCTACAAGGGAAATTCTGATCATAGTTCCTATTGCTCTTTACAAGTCAAAAGTTATCGCTAGCTAATCCATCTGTCTTATTCTAGCCAGCGCGACCTGTTGACCCGTGACTAAGGTCTGTTGTTTTTACAGTAGGTCACATGGGCTAAACGTATGAATAGCATAGGCTACAATGGCAGCACCCATTTTATCATTTCAGTAACGTGTCTCACTATGACCATAAGTATATGCCTCACTTTTGGGGCACTTCACTTAACAGGAATTCATTTTTTTTTTCATGCTGTAAAAAAGTGCTGCTTTTGTAGTTGACATTGTAACATTGCTCAGAGTATTTGTAATCAAGTTGGTCTCTTTAAGCAACACCAAGTGAGCCACACAATCACAAAACCCTGCTTGAATAAAGCAAGGGTGAGATATTTATTTACCGTCGTTTGTTTTACAGGTAGTAAAGATGTTGGAGAGAACATTCTCCTTATTAGATTTGTTTTCTCTCTCTTTCCTCTTCTTGTTTACAACATTATTAATGCTACAGCACATACCTCCGTTTTTCACTAAAACTGTAAATATGGTACATAATTTATTGTTCACTTGTGAATAAAGATGCAGAATCATTTCAATTTCACCATTCATTTGTTTGAATATGTCATGTGGATTTTCACTTGAGACTCATTTTTCTGCTGTCCTTGGGTGTCAGCCATAATGACTGATGAATGGGCCCATTTTGTTTCGCAATTTTGTTTCAAATGCCACGGGTTGCTTCAGGGCCCAAATGTTGATGCGCTTCCAAGCCACCCTTTCCCCTGATAGGAGAGACCCTAAACTCTAAATTTAACTCTGCCCAGGGTTCATTAGGGCCCAGCCGGCATTGGCCAACCGACCTGTCACTCACAGCCAACGAGTGACTCCTGAGGTTGATAGTTTACATTAGGGAGTGTGCCTGGTGCCAAAATTAACCCTGGGTGGAGGGGTGGACACAGCGGGGGAGGGGGGGAAGGGGCTAGTGGTGGCGTTGGTGGTGTTCGGGTGGCCTAGAGAAGAGACTCTCTCCCTAGTTGTGTTCCCAAAGACACAGAAGCTCCTCGTAAGAAGAGAGTTATAAGGAGCACGACCACAGGTCCTGGACCGACACTGGACACTAGGCTGGATTTGTTTGTGTTGAATTAGAAGTGAAGTAGTGGTGGTGGTGGTGAGTTTCCCCCCCCTCCTCTCTTCTGTCTGACAAGACAAGAGTGGCCAGAGTCCACCGGTCATTGCCATTCAAGGGCATCCGTCTGCAGCCCCCGGCGGGCAGAACGGCAGTGCGGCCTCTGGGACTGATCCGTACGGGTGCTTCCTCCTGGACGGCCCTCCAGCGCCGGACATGTGTACATTGACGAGGTGAGTCCACTTAGCTGCCTCGAGAGAGAGCTACACACAAAACACACGCAGACACACACACACACACACACACACACACACACAGACTGTCTGAGGACTCTTCTCTGTAGGATCACACATTAGTTTGAGTATTTAAATAGTATTTAAAAAGCCATTGTGATTTTAACAGCATCTGACTGGACTATTAATAACAGGGTGTAAGTAAAGGGTCAAGTTATCCTTCATTTTGTTTAAAAAAAAAAAAAAGCCATCCCAGCCACTATAAAATGGTTCAGGAAATGCATAATTTATCTACTATAAGCTGCACAAGATTCCTTTGATATTAGACAGATCAAATCTGGACAGCCGCTGGGGAGTGCTTTCACTTTGAAGGATTGTTTAGTCTTAGCTCTGCCCGACATATCCAGAGTTTTAGAGTTGAGAGTTGGGGGATGTGTGTGTGTGTGGGGGTGGGGGGGGGGGGGGTAAGGTTCATGGGTGACTGCATACCAGTTTGCTTTCCAAAATGGCTCACGGAAAAAGGTAATCGAGAGGATTCACAGCATTTTTTTTTTTTTTTTTTGTGAAATGATAAATGACGCTGCTCTGCACTGTTCACCTGCACATGCTAACTTCAATGGAATGACTAAGAATGTTTAAAAAGGATTTGTGAAGTGATGGTCATCAACATTGCAAGGAATGTATTTAAGAAATGTATTCTCTTGTACAGCACAAATTATATAAATTAATATAAAGTAAAACATTAAGAGGAGAAAGAAAACACACTGGAAGCATAATAGATACTTATTTTTTATGAGCCAAATGCATGAATGATTTCCCTTAACATCTGTGTGGTCTAATATAATATGCTTTCTGAAGAAAAGACTAGTTCTCCATCAACAGTACACTTTTATGTTGCCAAGGGGGGGAGATGAGGAAATGCACAGTGGTTTTCAAAGCATTTTAAGACAAACATTACTAAAAGTTATGAACAAAATTTTTGCTGTGTGCATTTATTTTAAGTTTGGAAGAGAGAGAGGGAAGGTTTTGAGATGTGTCACATCAAAGAGGAATCTGCTGTTAAAGCCATCTGAGTGCAAGTAAGAGCAGAACACTGAGAATCTGTCTGATCACAAAGGTTTCCTCTGTAGCTTTCAGTTTTGGCAGCACAACCAGAAATGGTGCCCTTTTAACGCTGTCTTAGGCCTGAATGTGGTGGCAACACAGACAATCTCAACTTAGAGAATCTCAACTTAGAGCATTTAGTGAAGCAGTACGTGGTGTCACAGTTAGAATGCAAAGGACTTCTACCTCAAACCCATTAACCAAATGTTTCCAATTATATAAATGAATAATATGTTCAAAACAAGCCAGTACAATTACAGCAGATGTCACCAGCCAATGAATGATCAGACTCTGCCTCAGTTAAATCATCAGACGAGTGGTTTCTTGTACACCAGGGAGCACCACTTGCTCTGAATATTCCGCCTCTGCAGAACTCCAAGCATCTCGCAGGGTCTGGATTCTGTTATGATTGCCGCTTCCATGACAACAAGATAAAGGCAGAGAGCAAATCAATAGATACAGATGTACTCTGTTGAGCGGCGAACGGACTCGTCTGTCTTTCCAACTTTCAGTTCTCCTTCGGAAAAGGCTCGGTTGCTCTTGTCTCTCTCAGCAGCGAGGTTCCTGATGGATGGGGCAAACTAGGCGTTGAGAGGCCACTGTTAACATCATTATAATGGGTAATATATTTCCCACAGACCTCCTGCAGAATCCTGCCACAAACTTTCCTTTTGAATTAGGGATTCAACCTTGCTAAACAGTCCATTCAACACCAGTATTATCTTGTCATTGTAACTCATTGTAACTTATTGTAACTAACTTATCACTTTGTCATTTTTACAGGATTCCCACACTCTTGAAACAAATGTCCAGATAAGGACACAAAATGTGTGGAAAATAACACAACTTGTGTTGAGAACAACAGAACTTGCGTTGTTTTTTAACTAGGGCTGTCAAAATAACTGATTAATTTTGATTAATTAATTTGAGAAAAAATAACTGATTAAAAAAATTAGTGCAGATTAATCGATTCCGTATGACCTTTGACCCCGAGTCGTTCTAGTCAGTAAAAATTAGACTGTAAAATGAAGGGGAGAGAAGAAAACGTGCTGCCTAGATCATTGATTGGAACATTTACTTTGAAAAAGCGGCCTGATGGTGTTGATAAAAAATAAAGTGTTGAAAATAAAGTCCTTTGCAATGTCTGCAAGTGTTGACATTGAGGGGAGTGTTAATTTATTTTCATTGTGTACACTAGGTTATATCTGTGGCCTGAAATGCCTTATGTGAAAAAAAACTTCTTCCCGAAGCACTTTTGAATTTATTTCCTCAGCATATTAGGTCATATCATAGATTATTATGGCCATTATTTGAACAGTGAAAATAATAATAAAATAGTTTTTGAACTTTAATGTCACTAATGCTGATTATTCAATTATTCATTTGAATTTAAATATTTAAAATACTTTCACAGCAAAAATTATATATGCGATTAATTTAGATGAATTAATCACAGCGTATGTAATTAATTAGATTTTTTTTTTTAATCGATTGACAGCCCTATTTTTAACATGTTTCCATTATGTCGCCACCACTTCTGTCAATATCCTATACATATGCCTTATTTACGTTAGTTAGAACTACACGGCCAGCGTGATTTCTGCGTGTTTCCCGCGTGTAGTGTTTGTTGCCCAAATATTTAATTTAACATATTGATGAATAAACCAACAGGTTCATGGTAAAGAGTTTAACTTGTTTAGGAAAAGTTTATTTCAGCTCAGTTTTATGCAAAATAACAAACATGAAAAATCATAAATCAAAAGTCATATGACCAAAAATGAAGTTTCCTTGAGTATCCTTGGTCTGTTGAGGTAACATGATTTAACCATGCCCACCCTTGAAATTTATCGACACATTAGGTACCCTGTTTTTGAAACAAATTAAAAGGGCTTTAGTGTATTATATGTGCTATGGCATGAAAACACACTATGAAACATCATTATTTGTACATTTAACATACAGGCTTCTTTGTGAAGCAACACAGTGTTTTGCTTAGTGTTGATGGTGATGAAGTGCCTTGTGGATTGGCCTTTTTCATGTTTAATATTGGACGATTCACTTTCCCCCTTGGGTAGTTCTTCCAGTCAGCCAACCAGACTGTTTTGAACTAATCTTTAGTAAGGTAATATGAATGTGATAGATCCCGAGAGTTGACCACACAGATCTAGGAAACAAACACAGGTTTTGGCATGAACATTTGGATGGAGAGGATGAGTCAGTGACAACAATAATCAGCAACTGACTAACACGATCCAGCACACTTGTTCCGAATTCACAGTTTACACTGAAGCAAATAAGCAAAGCCTCCATAGAATTAGTTCCATTTTCCACATCTCTGTAAAACCACACACCTTGTGTGACTTGTTTGCTAGTTTGCATCTGCACCACTCTCTGGATTGACTCAATGTCTTTTTTTAAGTATATTTTTTGGCCTTTTTATGCCTTTTAATGACAGGACAGTGAAGAATGACAGGAAGCGAGTGGGAGAGAGAGTCGGGGTGGGATCCGGAAAGGACCACGGGGCAGGAATCGAACCCAGGTTGCCGGAGTACGGTGCAGATGCCCCAGCCAGTCGCGTCACGGCCGGGGCCAAGTGACTCAATGTCTGACAATGTGCTTTCCCCTCTAGGTCCAGACCAGGGCATCTGCAGCAATGGGAGACTGGAGCCTACTGGGGAAGCTTCTGGAGAGTGCTCAGGAGCACAGCACCGTGGTGGGCAAGGTCTGGCTGACCGTCCTCTTCATCTTCCGCATCCTGGTGCTAGGCGCCGCTGCCGAGAAGGTGTGGGGCGACGAACAGTCGGGCTTCACCTGCGACACCAAGCAGCCCGGTTGCCAGAACGTCTGCTACGACAAGACCTTCCCCATCTCGCACATCCGCTTCTGGGTGCTGCAGATCATCTTCGTTTCCACGCCCACGCTCATCTACCTGGGCCACATCCTGCACCTGGTGCGCATGGAGGAGAAGCATAAGAACAAGGACAAGGAGCTGCTGCACCACCAGTCGCTCCAGCATCATGCCGACGACAAGCAGCTGCTAATCGCCACGGGCGCCACCACCATCACCAACGTCAAGGTCAAGAAGGCACCCGTGCGAGACGCGCAGGGTCACATCCGCCTGCAGGGCGACATCCTCCGCACCTATGTCTTCAACATCATCTTCAAGACCCTTTTCGAGGTGGGCTTCATCGTGGCACAGTACCTCTTGTACGGCTTCGAGCTGAAGCCGCTCTACACGTGCGACCGGCCGCCGTGCCCCAACCGCGTGAACTGCTACATCTCCCGCCCGACGGAGAAGACCATCTTCATCGTCTTCATGCTGGCGGTGGCCTGTCTCTCGCTGCTGCTCAACCTGGTGGAGATGTACCACCTGGGCTTCACCAAGTGCCAACAGGGACTCCGCTACAAGCAGATGGAGCTGGCATCAGAGGCGCTCTCCAAGACGTCGAGCGAGACCACTGCTGTACCATTCGTGCCCAATTATAGTTACTACCACCCGGACCCTACCCCTTACCCCCCTGCCCCCGGGTATAGCCTCTCGCCCATGAATGGGTCGGAGTCCTCCTTCCAGCAGTACAACAGCAAGGCGGCGTACAAGCAAAACAAGGACAACCTCGCCATGGAGAGAAATAGCAAACCCGAGGAATGTGACCCGAAAGCGAAAAAGGGTTCGGGGTCCGTCCCGGGGTCACCCGCCTCCACCCGCCATGGCAGGTCTGCTCGACCCCCCCGCCTCATACCCCACAAGACCAGAATAGATGACCTCAAGATCTGACTCCCATTTCAGAGGGCGGGAAATGGATGAATTGACTCGCTTCTTTTGGTGTTATATTTGCATCCTCTTATTTGAGACAAAAAGACTGTCTCTTGTGGCTTGATCAAATGTGATCATATTCCTGTTGTGTATTCTGTTTTTTTATGATGATAATATTGTCCTTGTTTGTTACTTTGTGACACAAAAGAGGTTCCTATGTGGTACATGTATATGTTGTTAAGTAGCAGATGTTCATTCACATACATTCATATTTTATTTCACAAGTTAAACCTGACATTTCTGTGGCATTTTAAACAGCATGCTCTTCATATTATGTTCCCAGTTGTAGATACTGTATAATACCACACATCATCATATGAAACCATATTTCAGTGTAGATGCTGGGTATGATTCATTCCTGATGTCTTAAACAGCCCTATGTTTCTTTCTCTGTGATTTGTTGTTTTACAACCTGCTCTGAGAAAGGAGTAAGAAACCAGAGAGCTGGAATTCAGCGAGTCTGTATTAGGGCATTGGAAAATATTTTATTAAACCGACCTCTGCCATTGACATAATTTACTTACAGCTGTGGACTGTGTGTGCGTGTGTGTGTGTGTGTGGACATATTATGTGACCTTGGCTTAAGTGCGGTGATTTGCAGTTCTTAATTAAATGTCACACAGCTCATTGTTATACTTCAAATGCTGAGAGAATTATCTGTCTCTATCATTGCAAATGAGTCACGTATTTGGAACAATGTGAAGACAGAACCATTAAGACAAACAGGGGAGGATATAGTCTGTATTTAGGCCTATGGCTGGTCAGTTTGCATATGTTAATGTCCAAATGTAGGTTAAACTTTTGATGCGCAGTATACTGTTACCGAGAAGTCTCTTCCTCACTGAAATAGCTTTCTGACACCTGATAAATTTTCATTGCGGCAGACACTGTGTCTGTTTACAGTGCAGGCTACGGAGAATGCTTACTGAGGCAACATGAGCAGTGTTGGGAAGTCACATAATACATGTAACAGAATTACATATTTAAAATACAAAATATGAATACAATTATGAATACAATTACAATTTAAATTGGTGGTATTCAGTTACACTAATCACTTGAGGGAATTACATAGGCTTGTTAAACTCAAATCCCAATATTTCTATAACCAAAACAAGCATGCATCTTTCAGGTGCCTTCTTTCTCTTTCTCTCTCTGGTTACATTAATAGCCTAAATGAAAACATCTCAGGGAATGTAAAATCAGATTGGTTGTAGGCCAATAGGGCTTGTGTCCAGCCTACATATTTTAGACCAGTTCAGACAAAAACATTGCTATGTTATGCTATGCTATGACACAATGATGTCAATGGTCTATCAAATATTGAGTTTGCATTGGTTGTGGGTGTAGAAACCTCACATAACCTGACATGACTGTTTCTTGCACAGTGCACAGAGGAAATATAAAAAAATCCTGATGTATTCCTGTAATATGTGGCAGAATACATTTAAAAGTAGCCTTTCCAACATTGGATATGTGCATGTGTCACACATCAATGGAAAAATTAACAGATCTACATCTAGGGTTTTTTTTTTTTTTGGGGGGGGGGGGGGGCAGATGGGCAGATAAAAAGTAATAATCAATCTGGTTATCGGTTGTACTCACATTTAAATTTGAGGTTTATGATGGATAGATCAATAATGTCTAGTCACTGTCTGGTAGCCATATGCTCCCTTAGGGAGTCTACTCCTAGCCTACTTTAGACACCCTACCATAATCGAAGGATGTCTCTTTACTGCTGTTTACCAAGAGCCTTGTGCAATCACTAATAATACTTAGCGTTGCACCAGGGCATGCGCACGTAGGCTATCAGAGCTTTGAGATGCATCATATTTTAAAAATATACGTTGCGAATTGGAAAGAGTGTGCAACGTGGTGTGAGGTTACTCAAATCTCGTTAGGTCTTTAACCTCTTCGGATCTCTCTTCGTCACTGTCCAGCCAATTGAGCCAAAGGGTTAAAATTAGCTGTCTTCACAAACATTTCTAAGTTGCATTCCAACTTGCACACAGAGTAGCACTTCAAAGATCTGCACCGAGTTAAAATTAGCTCACCCGACGCGCGCGGGGGAGTTCTTTCTGTCTGTCTTGTCGTAAGAGTGTCAACTGAGTGCAAAAGGTAGTCATCACAACTGTATTGATTTCTATGAGCTCTGTGTCAGTTTTCACGCTGGACAATATTGGCCTCTGGGGTCAGTAAGAAATGACCCTATTGAGACGAAGCGACGGTTAAATATGGCAGAGCTAGGGCCTGAGTCCTGGTGTCACGGATACAACCACCCACAAGGATGCCGCTGGTTTTAAAATAATCTCCCTAAGGGAAATGCATCCTTGACGTCTAGAATTCGGATAAACAGTCAGATATTTAGGGATTACGGAATGTAAATTACCCAGTTAAGCAGATGGTTTGTAGTTTTATTTTATGATGCACTAACCTCTAAATGAGACTAGGGAAACCCAAACCAATTAAATCAATGGCTAAATACATAGTGGTTTCATGTCTGAAGTGATTCCAGAAGGCTTATTTATTCATTCATTTATTTATTAATTCATTCATTCATTCATTCATTTATTTATTTGGATTTCATATTATACAAGAATATGTGACAGTAACTTAAAATTTTATGGAAAACTCCATGGATCTGTACAGGTAATCTGTAGATTCTCAGAATCTGTAGATTTTTTAAACAGGAAAATAACTCATTTAATGAAAGAGCAAACTCAGCCCCAAGCCACTCGCACTGTTCTTTCTCGTGTATGGAAGTATGGGCTGATAATCAAACCAAGCCCACATGTGAACCACAAAGACCATAGTCTTAAAAGTGCAAATCTCTTCATACTTATCTTGATTTGGAACATTTCCCTTTTACGTTCAACATTTAGTGCTGAAATATCATTCCCAGTTTGTTTTGACTGATTTCCCCCTTCCACAAGCCCTGCTTGTCGTAAAATGCATCAGTTCCATCTCACTTCAAATCCATTTTGTTGGAGTCCCCTTCAAAAGCAAGGTTGTCGTAGATCTG
This sequence comes from Alosa sapidissima, assembly GCF_018492685.1. Classification (NCBI taxonomy): domain Eukaryota; kingdom Metazoa; phylum Chordata; class Actinopteri; order Clupeiformes; family Clupeidae; genus Alosa; species Alosa sapidissima. The sequence continues at coordinate 14,452,160 of NC_055976.1, forward strand.
GTGAAACTCTGTCGTGGAACCCTGGTTCTGCTCTGGCTTCGGTCCAGCCTCAATGGGTTCTGCAGTTACAAAGCAAAAGGAACCATGTCATGCAAGCAACAAGTTCTTCATTTTGTGTGGGCCTGCCATGTTCATAGAGCAATAACAAAGTAATGTGGGGAAAGAGTCTTTTCTGCATCTGAACTCTGTAACACTTGATCTAAGGCCATATAGCAATGTGCTCAATATTGACCAGAACGAGGCTAAAGGGTACACTTTCCATTACACCTCAGTCCAGCAGATGGTGGTAATGCACTCCGTTTGCAAACTGGCAAAAAAAAATCTCACAGAAAAAGAAGAAGGGTTCGATCATAGATATTAGAAAGCTAGATACCGCATTAGGCTGATTGACGGCAAATGTTGCCCATAGACAGTAAAGGTGTTGCCCCCAGCAATATGGGGGCCGTGTTTACGATGCCACCTAATACAACTCGACAGACAATGCGGTATCTAGCTTTCTAATATCTATGGGTTCGCTGGCCTGTTCTTCTTCTTCTTCAGTGAGTTTTTTAGTCAGTTTGCAAACAGAGTGCATTACCTCCACCATCAGCTGGACAGAGGTGTAATGGCAAGTGTACCCTGTAGCCTCGCTCTGGCCGCCGGGTGAATAAGGCGAATGGTGATCTGAGTGAATGTTTACCGTTATAGCTAAGGATATGCAAAGTTTGATTGTTGGTAGTGCAACCATTTCATGAGATAAAATTGTCTCCAATCTGCAATGAAACTGAATAAGTCGTTATTCATATGCCACAGCAAGTGATTGATTGTTAAAGGTGCCATGTGTAAGAATTGAGGTAAAAATATCCAAAAACTTAGCTACACGCATAAAAAGAATGAGAAGAAATAAGGGCGATGATGTCATTAAAAAATGACAAGGTATAGTGCTGCAGAGATATCAACCTGAATTAGCATGCTAAATTACTAGCCACAGCCCGACAGGTGTCATAATACCAGTTTCAGCCATGGGAGCAACATAACCACCAGCCAAACTGCAATACACGTTTCTCGGTTGTTACTCTAGGGTAGACCAACTCACTTTCTGGAGGTATACTGCCCCCATCTTTTATGGAATCTGGAGTATGAATTGATTTTTTGGCGGACATTACATTACATGGCACCTTTAATGTGTTACACAGGTCATAGGGCTGTAAGGACCGGCTGCCTATAATGGCTTAGGACACTCACCCTGGCTCGTCTGCTGTGCTGGTGGAGTATCCTCCTCAGGGTCTGACAATGCCACCTCGTCAAGATTTTCATAAAAAGGGCTCAGCCGCGAGTCTGGGTAAAACCTGACATCTAGTGGTGAAGGAGTGGACCCGACACTGACCTCCTCATCCACCGTCTAGAAAAGGAAGCGCATGAGAAAAAAAAGCATGAAAAGAGTTAGAAGAATTAGGGTGGAAAGAAAGTTTTGTGTTTAAGAAAAAAAAAAACAGGAGATCTGTTCTTTTTTTTTTCTCAGGTGGCATTTGCCTCAATGGAGCTGCCTGTCACTGTGGCAGCCCGGGTGGAGAACACTGACCTTCACTCCCAAGATGTTGCATTTACACATGGGACAGGTGCGATGCTCCAACAGCCACGGCTCAATGCAGGGTTTGTGAAAGAAGTGACTAGTGGGGGAGAGGAAGAAGCAGACATTTCACTACCCTCTCATAGAGTGCCCTTCTAATGACATCATAAAACAGTGACGAGGCCCATCATAATAATAATAAAAAAAAGTCATTCCTGTCTTCTTGCTGAGTCATAGTGCATATATATAGGTGTAGGTGAGACTCTAGAATAGGAGGCAGAAATGAAGTGGCCATTCAAATGACTACAATATAATTGTGATCATGAAGGTTGAAAGGAAGAGGTCATGAGAAGCATAGGTCATAAGGCCCATTTTGTGACCTGAAGTAAAGGAACTGAAGCTTGTTCCCGCCGAGCAATGTAAGCCTTATCTGAGTCCTACAATAGGTAACTTTATCCTGCTGGGACTATCAGCTGAGGCAACGGCCAGAAACCACACACCCAAACTTTCCAGCCGGAGAGCTGATAAGAAGCCATTGGTCAAGGGGCAGTAAGTTATATGATGGGACGAGAGGGCGTTACAGTGCTGTTTGCCTTGTTTTGAATATAACAGCACAATGAGGCCTTTCTGGGCCACTAACCCAATCCATGATTGTGTGTGATAAAAGAGCATTTTGTGTTTTAGAACAATTATGATGTTGTCATGATATTCTCATTTATTATGTCTTTGGCTATGCTCAAAGTCAGATAATTTTGGTCACGTCAAATATAGCACAAGAAATTGCCACAAATCTGTTGTTGATTTTTTACATGTTGAATACATTTGTGGAAATCATTATGTCACACAGAACTTTTCTGCAATATATAAGGGCAGATTAAGATACATATATGACATACTTATCTCTTTACCATGAAATGTATAAATGCCATAACAAAAGGTAAAGAGCAAGTTCTCTGGGAAGTGGAGCTGATATAAAGTAACATACCCGCAGGTTAGGATCATCACTGGTTCCAAATGCTTGTAGCCCTCTATGCACACAGCGCAGGTATGGTTGTCTGACCCTACCTCCTTTCAATACCAATATACACACACACGCACACACACACACACACACACACACCACACACACACACACACACACACACACACACACACACACACACACACACACACACACACACACACACACACACACACAAGGAAGTTAGAGGAATCCACATGGTTGATGATTGCTTTCTTTGTTTACACTTCGTTAACAAGAATGTTGTCTCAGTAATTTTACCGAAGAGCAAAATTGTCAAGTAATTCCTGCCATGATACTATTGCACCGACCAGCTACTTTCATTAGTAAGGTAAGAAGAGAGTGTCACTGTTATTCTAGACACTTGTTTTCAGGGGGAAGTTAAGCACAGGGATGCCACACAAACAGGCACAAAGGCCTGTGGCTGTGGTGGACAGGTAAAATACCATAGTACTGTACCTCATCTCCTTTCCTTAGAGTTCGAACCTTTAGCTTCTCAATCGCTTTCTGGGCCACAGATTTCAGTTGTCTCTGGGAACACACAGGCAGTTAGAGTTAGGACACTGGCTGCTATGGGATTTTATATTTCATAGAATAATCACTGGCTTAAAATGGAAAAACAGTGGTGTACAGAATGTTGTAAAATCAAAATTGTAGGCCAACTGTCTGTTATCTAAGTCTCTCCATAAAGTAATTAAATTAACGGCTCAAAAACACAACAAAGGCATTTCGGAGCAGTGGTCCAACCTCTTGCTCAAACAAATCCTGTTCTGCATGTGACACATTGAAGAAGTGGATGGCTACAAGAACAAAGCAGCACGCTCGCTCTTAACCAGACACACAGTGTGCTCATTCAAACCACAGGTGTTAGTCTGAGCAAACACTGACCACCATGCCTCCACCCGCCCGCCCGGAAACTATTTCACGAATTTTACTGGAAAACAGTGTCATAAAAAATGCAGTTGTTAAGAATCAAGAAGCTTTATCACCACGCTGACGACATAAATATTTCAAAGAATCAATATAACCATAAAGGTGCTGTTTTGTGCCATCTCCTTTATAGTCTCATGCATGGCTGTGTAACTACACTGCACACCTCATCTGTCGTTTTTTCTAATCTATACTGTATAACCAGATAACAAGGAGAGATCTATAGTCCTGATGTATGACTCACTTTACTTTTTGTTTCACTCCAGTAGACTGTGAAAAGACTGGATGATACACATTTTCAGGGCAGCGTTTTTATGAAACCTAACTGAAACTGTCTAAATCAGAGCCTACCTGAAAAAGCTTACGCTAATAATAATCAAAGCCATTTCTATGGAGGGTTAGCAATCAGAGAGGAGCAGAATTGTTGGTCACACACAACAGCAACAACAACAACAACAGTGACCTTGGAGTTCTTGTTGCCCGATAGGGAAAGAGCCCTGCAACTTGTAACTTCAAGGTACGGTCTGCAATTCTGGTGAAAATGTGTTGAAGATAGATAGATAGATAGATATATAGATAGATAGATAGATAGATAGATAGATAGATAGATAGATGGATGGATAGATACATACATACATACTGTACATACACACATACACACACACACACACACACACACACACACACACACACAAACACACACACACACACCTACACATATACATACATAGACAGATCGATTTAACGTGCAAATTGGTTGAAATTGTCTGGTTTAATTCCTATTGACAGAGCTACCCTGACTGTGTTCGAACAACAGCTGTCTTGAGCACACACGCAGAATGGAAAGCTACAGTGTAAAACAAGGCTGAAACCTGCTGGATTTAACTACCAAAGACAGACTGCACATAATGTCCCCTCCCCTCTCACCTGTTCTCTCCTCAGCATTATGTGCTGGTGGATTTTCTTCACCGAGAGGATGGTGAAGTAGGCCATGGTCACGGCGGTCACTGCAAAGAAGGTGAAGGACATGATGTAGATCCAGATTGGATTGGCCCAGGGCCCGTGAGGGTTGCCCAACTCAATGTTCATGAAGACCTCATGCCCTGCATGGACCAGACTGGCGATGTCCTTGCCGAGTTCGTTGCCAATCATGACAACAACAACCCCTCCAGTGCCTGTGGAACAACAGCAATAGTGTATAAACACAAATTGAATATACTGTGTGATCATCAAGAACGATTTTTTGTCACATGTGCCATTTTAGTGTTAGCGGGCAGTGTTTGAGATAGATGCTTGACACAGAGGAAGTGGGTGACTTCACATGTGAAACACTTGAAGAAACACACACACACACACACACACACACACACACACTCATTCACAAAGAGCCATTCTGCTACCTATCTACATACACAGGCTCTGTCCAATGCCCTTTACATGCCAACTCTTGTCAACTCGTTATGTATTTGGCAATACAAAGTGTTTTTGTTATGCCATTAAACACATAAGGACTGAATTAAATTGCATTCATCGATCATAATACGGCTTTATTCCACCCCATTTGCCCCACCTCCCTTATTCTGGTATTGCTGTAGATCACTATTGATATAACTTATCACTGTAGAGGTCATTACAAAGGAGTACCCTCAAGACAAATGTCAAAACAATGTGATCGATGATTGATTACAGTAACTGATGAATCATCTCTTCCTCATGATTGAAGGCATTCTTGTTGATTGTGCATAATTTGTCGTAGATATGATATGGATATTCTGACAATGCTTAAGCCCTTCATGAAGGCCTGTCCTGATTCCTCAACAGTTAGTGTTACGCAACGTGGGAATTCTCTGACCCTGCATTTCTTAATGTAAGCAATATATGTCCTGCAGTTGGCCAGTAACAAAGGATTTATGAACAAAGGTTTCACAAAGAGTGACGCAATATTTGCATTTACGATAAGCCGCCATTTCAATACCAGCCTGGATTAACTAGTTATGAGCCGCCTCTTTTTTTTCCAAGGTCAGTGTGAACTGTACACTTAAGGTCCATACTGAATGAAATGAAATCCACAATATCAAGTTAGAGAGAGTGGTGTGTTGGGTAAGTTTTTCCTATCTCGGCCTGACACAGATATGATAGCAGCGTGTGTTAACAGCAACAGTCTTGCTATAACAGTGTTAAAGGTGACAGTGAATTGGAGTAATTAAACACTAAAGCTTGACAGACTCATTTGTACTTTAGAGTCGATTATTAATCTTTACAGTAATACATCTACCTAGATGAATTCACAGGTGCATTGAGTGACCATTACAAGTAGGCAAGTTGAACTGTACAGTACTAAAAGTCAGTTGCCTTTTTCCTGTATGCAAGTGAGGAACTGTTTGATCAGCTAACACAGATCTCACATCACACACACACACACACACACACACACAACACACACACACAGAGTGGTTCATTTTCCATGTTTCCTAATCAGCACACCGTGTTCGTTGATCCCTGCTGATACTCTACCTGAGTGGCTCATGGTGTTAGTCTCATTGCCGGTACCATCAAGGTTGTAGATGACCACTGCGGACGCGTTGTACTTTGTGGCAGCGCTGATCTTCTCTTTGTACGTACAGTTTCCTCGCTTGATGAGTGCGATCCAGGGCGACTGGGAGACGCTGAAGGTGGTATGGTTGCACGCCTGGGGGTCCTCGTTAGGGAGCACCACCAGACCACTCTCCCCGAGCAGCGGCGAGTCCTGGCCATACAGGCCACACTCGCATGGCTTCGAGGTGAGGTTCCCCACTCTCACCGACACGTCGGCTGTCCAGTAAAGCAGGATGAAGCCGGAGCACTCCGCCACACAAGCCGTCAGGCAGACCCAGGCAAAAAATCGTCTCCCACTCCAGCTCATCTTTCTTTCTCTTTCTTTCCTCCCCCCTCTTTTTGTTTTCCTGAGACTAGATTATGTTTGTTTGCTTTCCTTCCAGAGCTCTTTTTCTTCTTTTCCCTTCAGCTCTGGTCGCCGTGGAAATCCATGTAGCGACTGGCTGCGCTGCCTATACCTGGCGAAAGGTAATAAGATAGGATTGTGTGGTAACCCAAGATCTCTTGACGTCAGCTCGGAGGTTGTGTTATCTCAGTGGACCTTGAACACCAGTGGAGGTAATGTGTTCTCAACCAGGGCAGGGCTCCTGACAGTCTCAAACTAAGGGATCAGAAGATACACTTTGTCAAAGAGAGATTGAGGAAGAGATTGAGAGGGGGCGTGGGTTTTTTTTTTTAATCATCTTTGTGGATAAACTGAGAATGCATTAAATGAATTTTTAGTTTGGTTATGGTAAGAATAATTGATTGTGGTTTTACACTCTTGATATGGATGAGCTCTCAAAACATTATCATGTGGATGTGAAGCTATTTGAAAACGTGACATGAATCTTACAGCTGACTTAGCCAACACTATTCTCCCTGTATCTCCTCAAGAACGACTTTCCCTTTAGTTCCTCGCGGAAGACAATAGAAGAGATAGAAATTACAAAACAAAGAAACACACAAACATTTCACAAATATACAATAAAAATGACAAAACAAAGAAACACACAAACATTTCATATACACTACCAGTCAAACGTTTGGACACAATTACTCATTTGACTGGTAGTGTGTATATATCCTGTTCCCTTCTTCCATATGTTTTGCACTACAGGAACAATATGCAGTGTACCATATCTATTAGTATTTGTTTAGCCTTTGTGTCTCATACAAGTCCTCCTCTAACAATTCACATTGCCCACCTAGTCAGTCCTACATTTACAGTATCATAAATGTTTCTATACCTAAATCTATTTTAATTGAACATTGTATACGTTCAAATAGGAGGTTTTATATTTCGTGCCTGAGGTTGTGCACAAGCAAAAGGACAACAACAAGGCAACAACTCTCAATAATATATCTGGTATCTGTTTTTTAGAGATCCCTTATAGATTAGATTAGATTAGATAAAGTTGAATCTAACCTAATATAATCTATAAGGGCTCTCTAAAAAAACAGATACCAGAGCAAGATAATGTTCTGATAAATTTCACATCGTCATATGGCCCGTGAGTGTTTAGGGTTTCAAATGCCTGAGGTGAGCACACCACCAGAGGGAGCTACAGTACAAGTGAGTTGACAAGATGATCTCTTTTCCCTTTTCTGACAGGTGTGGGTACTAGGGGTGCAAAGGTACATTTGCCGTTTGTACCGTTAGGTACAGGATGTTAGGTTCAATACAGATGTGTACCCAATATACCAAATGCAGTCTTTAACAGTAATCAACAGTAGTTTTATTTTGCTTATGGACCTGTGTTTCAAATTCAAGTTCCTACAAAATCATATTAAGTGGCAGACCATATGTCAGTTTAGTCAATTAACGTCAAAACTACTATTTCCGTAGCACATCAGCAATATTGTCAGTGAATTTTAGGTTAGCAGTACCTACAGGCTTACCGTACCGAAAATGAACTGAACCATGACTTCAAAACCAAGGTACACATGCACCAAACCGTTATTTTTGTGTCGTTACATCTCTAGTGGATATATACTTTTTTAATTTGCAGTCTCAAAAACAATGTATAAATTCATACAATCAGGGCGTTGTGTAAATTCACATTTTAATTTAATGCTTTACATTTTCTTTTATGGTCATTGGTCTTGACACATTCATCGTCAATATCTACACCTACACATACATACAAAAATATAACAGCACAGTACAGCTAGAACACAACTACTAGACTTCAGTCAACTCTATTTAGGCTATCTTCAGAACATTGTGGTGTGCTGGGAAACAATGGCAGGCTAATGAAAAACAGATGAAAAAATATCACAACAGACACACACTCACACACACACACACACACACACACAATTGAGAACAATGTTTGCAGCCCCCGGGCACTTCCGTTCCAGTAACAAACAAACAAAGAAACAAGGAAAGAACAAATGAAGAACAAGGAAAGAAAAGACAAACAGCAAATGGTAAACAAGAGGTTGCAAATAAATAAATAAACAAATGTGGAACTGAAGCCTCCTCTGCCCCTGTGCTGCAGACCAAAAGGTTTGCGCAAACAGATCTGGTGTGATGACAGAGGACAGACTGAGTTCATGCTCAGGCTGGAAGCCAGCGAAACGATGACCCAGTACTGTACCAGATGGGCACGTTTAGGAGCAGTAATCATCTGAATCCCTTAAAGCTCGGGCTCTGGTCTACACATGTGCCTATGTGTGCTTGCACACGCGCACACATGTGCACACACACACAATTGGGTAAGAATGGAAGAGGCCTTGGGATTTGTACAGTAAACACACAGACAGACATTCAGACAGACACACAGACAGACATTCAGACAGACACACAGACAGACACACAGACAGACATGCTGGGTAGGAAAAAATAGGGTTGAGGCTGAGACCTTGTTGACACAACACACACAAACAAACACACAGTTTGTGTATCCCCAGCAAATAAAATCCCCTACACTTCCAACTCTTAAATCCCTGTGAAATGCCAGCAAGGCCACCACACTCTGCTGATGGAGACCTGACTGAGAATCTTCTCTCTCTCTCTCCCCCTTTCCCTTTCCACCCGTGATAGGTTTGAGGTCAGGGTGAGAAGGGGCTGCAAGGAATATCCTGTGTCTGTGTGTCTCTGTGTCTCTCTCTCTCTCTCTCTCTCATGTCTCCCTGGGTGAGTGTGAGAGGCCACCAAGTCTCTTCCTTAGTCATGCTTGCCCTCCTTCCTCTTTGGTGGAGATCCCTCATTCCAGGCCACGTAGACAAACAGAGCAAGCACCACGTGCACGGCAAGCACGGCCACGATGGCTGCATAGAAGTAGCTGTCTGAACTAGACATCTGCATTGAGCCTACAAGAAAAAGAGGAAGAGAAAGTATCATGTTTGGTCACTGCCAAACCAAAAAATATAACACAGAACCAAAACAAAATCACTAGAAACACTATTATAAGGAGTGGTGCATTTAGTTGAAATTATACTAAATAATGTCAGATAAATCATACATTTAGACCTACCTTCAAATATATATGCTTTTGATGCAAAGTATAGCCCAATTGGTACTGTGACCATTAGGATGGTAAAAAACAGCAGCGTCTTCAGCGCAGATACTAAGGAGCTTTCATTTCTGGATAGTGGAAGAAAACAAGAGAATTGTAGCATCTATTCACACCAATCATTGGCTCTGAGTTACTACAATAGCCTACTGATATTGAACTGTCTAATAAAATATAAAATCAGAACTATTATCATGCTAATATTTTGCGCTATCAATATACTCCCGTTGAATTTAATAAAGAAAATACTGAATTTGATATGATCTGCTAAGATAAATGGTTTACGGCTAAAACTGGCTGCTAACGTTAGCTGACAGAGCATCCCTTCATAAGCAGACACCTCACCCTCTGAAGTCTGGAGCCATTGGAGTCGGTTGAGCCAGAGAAGATTTCCCGTAGTTGTCCATTATGGGAAATTATTTTCAAACGATCACCGATGCTACTTGGTACGCTTAAGACAACAGAGGCAAAAATGCTGAAAAAACTGATCTGACTGTAACCACTGCTGGTCCGGTTCCGTGTTCGCTCATGTGATCTGCCTCATTCTTCCTTATTGGTTGTTTTCCATTGTGCTGTGTCAACTTGCGCTTGCCATCTGCAGGGCAGGAGTAGCACCTGCAATACATGTGGCCATCCAAGTAGACGTGCTTTGAGACATTAGTTTGTGGAGTAGGCCTACTAGGCCTAGTAGTCTGTCAGCCCCATAAAGGATTTCTTTCTCAATGGGCGAATTTACGGATAGTTTAATTTATCCGAAGCCTACTGTGTGTGTGTGTGTGTGTGTGCGTGTGTGTGTGTGTATGTGTGTGTGTTTGTGTGTGTGTGTTTTTTGTGTGAGTGTGTGTGTGCGTGCGTAAAATTGCTCGCCACAACTTACAAACTTGTGTGGCTAAAGGCTTTATGACATGGGAGAATGACATGTCTGATAATGTAGACCTATTGCCTCGACTCTTGGTAGCTATGCATTGATACAATGTGTTTTGTAGCCTTGGCCTAATTTGGATCAGCGCTCTAAGGCCTTCACTCAAGTGAATTCCAATACAAAGAGCTATAGAACACAATTGTTTAGTGGCAGGATGAGACAAAGACAACAGCCTGTGCAGCCTAAGTAAGGTTGCCAACCGTCACGAATTGTGCGGGACATTCCGTGTTTTGGGTGATTTTGATTTGTCCCGTCAGGGACAGCTCCAGTCCCGATTTTCAGTCACAGCTCATCGGCCTTGTTACTGTAACTAGGCTACTGTACTGTAAACGCACAAAGTGTCCAGTGCCGCCGCAATCACGCGCATCTCGCACTGTGCGCACGACACCAAGGGACAGAGGGCCACCACAATTTACTAAGAGAAGCTTTACTGCAAACTGCTTTTCACTCTTGATTACCATGTCAAAATGCAGCAACAGCATCTTACATAACGATGATACTTTTTGGGTCCTCTCAGTCTCCATTAGCCTATGCACCAGATCTAACTTGAACGTTATGCTACTCGTTTTAATTGGGAACGAGAGGGAGAGAGGGTGGAAGTTTCCAGCTGGCTTGTCATTGTTGGTAATTGATTTCACCTTTTTAATATGAATATGACTTTTAAAAGGAAATCATGAGAACAACAAAAACAACGCGAGGAGATTGCGGAGTTATCCGGTTCACACTATACTGACCATTTATAAAATGTGAGGGCACTTTGAAATAGGCTGCAGGCACTGTGATTTGGACTGTGATAGAATATGAAGAGTGGTCTTTGCCTTTGTGTAATGGAATTGAATTGGTGAGTCTTGAAGTCTTCAATAATCCGTTTCCCTTAAACTAAGCATTTACATGAATAGGCTATGCCAATTGAAACACTTTCCAATCAGATAGCTAGGTGGCTATCGGTTGATAATTCACTTTTAATTGCAAACAGAAAATATCAAGCTAGCATCATTATATGCTTCTATTTCCACAGGAATGAAGGTTGTTTACCAACTTAATACACTATATCATTGTTAATAAATGTGGCATACACAATGTTAGAGTTTGTGGACGACTAGCCATTATTTTATTACTAGCTATATTTGAATGGAGCTGGCAAAATATCAGAATACCGTGTAGACAATGCTCTTAAAGTGCCATCAGCATCAAATCGGTAGTATTTCTTAAGAAGTGTATAACAATAAAAACAAAATTACTTTGTCATTATTAACATTTGAACTGTATATATTATTATTATTTATTTATTTATTTATTTATTTATTTATTTATTTATTTATTATTATTATTATTATTATTATTATTTTTTTTTTTATTTTGTTTTGGGGGGGGGGGTCCCGCATTGGAAGTGAAGTGTCCCTCATTTGGGGTTGAGGATGTTGGCAACCCTAAGCCTAATCAGACCTATCAGACCTACCCAGCTTCATCATGGACAGACAAAATAAGAACCAGTGTGCTTAAGGGTGTGCTTAAAATAAAAACCAGTGTGCTTAATCTGTAGTGTCAAATATCCAGTGTTGCCAGGCCTATGGGCAGAGCAGAGGAATGTCATGGCAGAAATTAGTCCTACCAAGTAAATGCCCTCAGTGTCCTCAACAGGCTAAACGAAGACACATTCAGGAACCGAAGACCTTTCTGGTGCTTCTGTCTGACAAGTTTACTGTCCAAATGGATTTTGGTTCTCGATATGTTAAATTGACGCCAAGACCCGTGTAATATTCATTCAAAATAGCCTAGGCCTACATGATAACAGCACTCCAAATGTCATAGCCTAAAAAGTCTTTGAGTGCTGCGTTATCACGCTAGAGCAAACGAGCATTAAAGCTTATTCCAAGTCTTGGTTTCACCGAAGCAAACTGCTGGGAATTCATCAGGCAATTATCTATCATTTTCTTTCTAGGCGCGATAGATCATGCGTATTGCGCACTACCGAGCCTATTTATAAACCCATGCGCATCCTTTCAGAAAACGGAATGATGATTGTCGTGTGGACTTTAATATTTTTAATATAACCATGTGACACATTGTACACAACCCTCATACTGGCCCGACAGCCACATCTTTAAATAATGTATACGAGCCTTGCTCCCCACCTAGGCTACTCTGCGTTTCGTGTCTAATTGTTGAAGGAACATGCTTAAAAGGCGGGGTACCTTTCCCATGAAAGTGCTAAAGCAGACGATGGGGCACCGTGGGCTCTGCTTGTTTCTGCTTGGCGAACCGTTTCAGCACTAAGTAGACTTAACGGAGACGTGTTCGCTTCGCTTTCTGCTCCAGTTGCGTCCATGCTCACACGGCCATGCAGCACAGCAGGTTTCAAGGCTGTTTTACGAAAGAAGAGGCAGTTTCGGATGGAACGGCCACCGCGCTCACTCAGCTCTCCAACCGCATTAAACGTTGTAAGAAATGTAATCAGGATACAGGCCAAACTCTGATCGTTTTGGCTCTGGGTTTTTGCCAGTTTTACCCATGCGACAATCAATTCCAGCCCATTTTGTTTTATAGCCTGCAATTTGTTATCGATTATGTTTATTAGCTACAGTTACTTTCTAATGTTCTGGGTGACAGTCAGATAGGCTACCGGCTCATTGTCATCATATCAATTAAGCATTAGTGGTTTAGGAGACAGATTATTTATATCCTTCAATTAGCGGCGAATTTATATTCTCTGGAAATAGATACTGGATTAAAAAGTAATCAGTTGCGTTATTACTGTCGTCTGTGGAAATAAACGTCAAATTAGTCAATGCCACATATAGCGCGGCAGACACGCAGTGCATTAGGAAAAGCCCGGGCCACACCGACTGTCTGATGCCCTCCGCCTCCCCGTTGCTGAAAGAGGACACTATTTTTACAGTAACCGCGTTGCCATGCCAGTCGACTGAATGGAAACTTCCATTGCACATGCGAGTGAAGAATCTGTCGCTAAGTCTTCAGGGTCACATTTGGGACAGACTTGGAGAGGGGTTTCGGTGCTCTATACGAGTTTCTCATGAATAGGACATGCAGCATTTCCCCCAGCGACTTTTAGGAAACTCGTGTTTTATAGCTACTACGTGACTGGCAGCACAGAAGGGGCAACAGTAGCATCTGAGCAAATAGTATGTGTGCTTCAAAATTCCATGACTTTCCCTGTTCTAATAAGCATTGATGGGACAGAAGAACTACTCACTGATTCCCTCAGCTTATGGCCACAGTCATCAGATCAATCCTTCAGTCAACACCCGAAAGCCAGTTGCCTATGGCTGTGCACACTGAAATGTGCAAAAATAGAGTTTGGATTAAGGGTGTCAAGATAAATGCATGGGACTATATTTCTCCTCGAAGTGGAGGAAGACTTACATAACTGCCCTTTGCCACATTACAATCCTATATTTATATTTTCTGGTTTGCCCTCTTCATAGATTATAATGCCTCTCAAATGTGAGGTTACTATAAGCATGCAGAGAGCATGGGAAGTGGTTCTCCAGCATACACAAACAATAGGAAATTGTCCCTAATCCTTTGCCTTGCATATGATTTGTCTAAAAATAAATCCCATTCTGATGTAAACAATCAACGCTTCCATTTCCTGTTCATGTTCCCAATCCCTTACCTAGAAAGACGAGCACCAGGGAGTCTTCCATGACTTGCTGGGATTATGGCCAGTGTATGCACTGCAAGGTGGAGGAACACGCTGTTGTGCAAACAGAAACAAAACAGTGCATCATATCTGCTTATCAGAGACTTTGTGTGTCGGTTTTAATGTCATGTGGGTCTCAGGGATGTTTTTAAAACTATGCATGTAGTGGCACATCCTTTTTTCATCCTTCCATCTTGACCGGCATGGACTACAAAGCAGGTCTTCAGCCACTGAGTAAGACATTCCATTACACACTGAGGAAAGCAAGTGCTCGGAAGGATCATGGATCCCATTTTATACACACGGGCACGAGAAAGAGAGAGGGAGAGAGAGAAAGAGAGAGAGAGAATGAGAGTGAAAGAGAGACATAAAGAGGGAGAGAGAGATAGATACATTTTGTGCACACGGGCACGGGAAAAAGAGAGAGAATGAGAGCAGAGTGGCAATCGGGACGATCGGGACCGAGAAATGTGCGCAGTGCGGGCCGGCACATAGAGCCTTTATCGCGGCCGTGAGGCGTACACGGCCATCAAAATGATAGATTCATCATGAATTTTCCGCGAAAATCTCCATGATCTACACTTTAGAATCTTGGGAAGTCAAACCAATATTCATACCACTCGCTCACTGTCTATCATTCATATTACCCTGCACACTCATCTCTCCCATGCTGATTTTTGTGTAGGCTAGCCTTAATTTTTTATCTTAATTCATTTTTGTCTTATTCAGGCGTTACAGAACTTTCATGGTCACAAATAACAAAAAAAAGACAATTCAATTTGTTTGTTTGTAAAATTAAAGGGACACCAGGCAACGTTTCCGTGTTAATTAATCATCTTCGTAAGTCGGTGGTTAAATGAATCATTACGGGGCGAATGAAGGCTCTCTCGCCCGCCCCTACTGCCTGTAGGAAGAATATCCCACTTGCAAGTTCGGTGTATCCTACCCGCCAACCGAAGCAGGATCAGTTTACAGCACAGAGGCAGGTTAACGAAACGCTAGAGATTGTTGCAAACGTGTGTATAATGGCAGAGCCGGCGAAGAAGCAGCGAAAACCCTTGACAGAAGACGCAAAGAAAAGGAAAAGAGCTTCAGACCGAGCGAGGGGGAGTGGGGAATGTGTTTCTGGTTTATCCAATGAACCGATTGCAGGTCAAGTCTTACAGAAATGTAGGGGGATAAATGAGCGGCCCCTCGTCTAATGGCATGACCCTACTTCGAGGATGATCAAGTTCGAGGAAAACTACAGGATTTTTGACAGTCGACGGATTTGCGTGGTTGCTTGCTGTTTTACACATGGATGGAAGGCAGAGAGAAAGTTATAGAGCTAAAGAAGCTAAAAAGAAGGAGCTAAAGAATTGACGTTATTGCTAGGTGGAAACTAGCACAAGCTAGTCTTATGTTGATATTGGCCTAGTAGTTTGTTAACTACCAGTCACGAGTTGGGTCACGATAGTCTGTCATTTTTAAAAAGTGAGTCCCCAGAAAAAAAAGTTTGAGAAGCACTGGCCTGATAGTGGGCCACTCAGGCTGATAAATAGTTTGTGGAACTCGTTGGAACTGTCTATATGTAAGCCAATATAGGCCTACTTTAATAGTTCTCTACAAAACTATTCACAGTGCCTGGTTTTCCAATTATTTAATTACCTGTGTTATTAGGTTGGCATTGTCTGTAGGCTAGGCCTACTTCGTTGGGGCGTCGGGCCGGGCCGGTGCTGTCAGAATTTTTCCGGTGGATGAGAGGGAGAGTGAAAGAGAGACATGAAGAGGCAGAAAGATAGATACAGAGAACAAGAGGGAGAGAAAACCCATTTTTTCTGTGCACCAGGTGGACTGATCTGGTGAAATTGGAGCCATTTGGAGACTAAAGTCCCAAGAAAACAATTTCTCCTTCAGGATAGGGGCAGAGGGAATATACGGTAGATTAAATTCCTACTGGTCAGCTAGCTGAGTATGGCACTAACGCCAAGGTGAAGGTCAGGTTGGCACCTCAGCCACACAGGGAGCAGACATATGGCCCTCCTTCCTCCATGTGCATCGTTGGAGTCGGATGGAAGCATCCACCTTTGTGATTACATGTAATGTATGGGGGATCATATGACAAATGAGTAGGCCAGGTAATTAAATGCACATGGGGCAAGGTAAAGGAGGGAACTGAAGATATGTGTGTGTCTGTGTCTGTGTCTGTGTGTGTGTGTCCAGGAATTCTTTATATAGCTGGTTGCCCCATTGTTGAGCGAACTGCAGTCGGGCGGATGCCTTTAAATCACCATTTTCAACCTGTGTCGGTCTGCAGCCTATGAAGAATGACCCATAACTCACTGGTTACAGAGAGCAGGGTGTTCCGAGCCAGGCTCCAAGTTGCTACCTTTCTTTAGCGCCATCCTGTGAGACCAAGCTTTGGTATTCCCCCTCCCGTCTTTAAATATTTATTTTATTATTTATTTCTTTTCTCTTGACAAGACCCAGACATTGACAAGCAGCGCCGTGAATTGCAACGCGGTCTTCAGACACCCAGTAACTGATCGGTCCTCACCTTCGCCCCCCCCCCCCCCCCCCCCCACCCCACCCCACATCACATCCTCCACCCCTCTCTCTCTGCTTCCATATCCTACCCCCCTCCCCCCTCCCCTGCTGACGAATGCCTTCTGACAGCTGAGGGAGATTTACCCTCTGACTCATGTTCCCAGGACCTGCTGGGAGAAAAAAAGGGAAATGAGCTGGCTGGTCCACCTGCATGGTGCAGAGGGAGAGCACAAAGTACCGCTGGAGGCTCCGGCATGCTCCAGACTCGTGTTGAATAATACCCTTTTTCCCCACTCACTGCTGGGCTCGACCACCACGCTGGGGATGGGTGGTGTGGCGTGGTGTGTTGTGTTGTCTTTGCCGACTGTCTAGGACCAGGGGGATAGATCACACACACACACACACACACACTGTCCTTGAATGCCACCGCAAAGCAAAAAATGCCTCGGCAGAATAGCATGGAAATGTCAGCAGGCATCTGTGAATGTGGGTTACCCACCATGACATGGACTCCTGAAAGCCCACGAGCAAGGCGTTTAAGATAGCCAGACATTTGAGTTATCGAAAATGGCTAGCCTATACCGTCTGGGAGCTGCCATTTGAGACTTGAGTCTTGAAATACCATACCTTTCAGAGACAGGTCCATTTATGAAATGGTAAGTGTATTTTAACAATTGACTCTTTTAGCAGTAGCACAAAGGGGCTTGTTGACGGAGGGACGCATCGTTGTCCAGAGCCCCGTCATAAACTCTGGCCCTAAAAGGGTCATAACCAAAACACCCGTTCTGCAACATAACACAGCTGCTGACCGAAGGTGCTGATGAGGCCGCGTGGTCAGTGTTCCTCCAAGGGATAGGTGTGCAGCACTCTAACAAGTTGACGTTTCTACGTTTTTTTGCGATTTATGAGCGCAATGAAATGCCCATAAAGCCGAAATTGCCCACTGACAGTGGCATGTAAATGATGATGCTTAGTGTTGGTCATGCCGTGCCCGCACCGAGACATGGAGGCGGCAAGCCTGCGGTCTGAGTGATGACCATGGCACCGCTCGGTGGCGCGGCGGTCATAAGGGTTGGGGTTTGTGGGGCGGGGGGGGGGGGGGTGTATCTGAAAGGGGCTCTGGCCTGACTCATTCTCATTTGACCTTGTTGAGGCGCCCACTGGCAAAGATATTATCGCCCCTCAGCAAATGTGTGCTGTAATGTCTGCCTGAGGGGCGCTGGAGGAAGTGACCCAACATGGCGCATATGCTTTGTCCTATTGTGTAAGCTTTAATCCAGACTTAGCTTTTACTTGTTGACCTTTTACAAGGAAGAATGAGACTTTAGAGTTTACTGTGAAATCTCTGCAGGTAGACTAAGCAAACAGGATGACCCCCACGGATGATGTTGTTTTGATTTTAAAGCAAATAGTATTCATAGTCATGAAATCATTAAACCAATCTCTCTGAACTCTCTGTCCTATTAAGCAAGTGTCTCCCCTCATAATATCAGTCAATATACAAAAGTAATCATTTTTGCCATTTAGGGTCCAGTCCCATCTCACTCCCTTGGCACTCTGTGGGCGTGTGCATAGATATGAATGTAAAACCACTATCTACCTTGATTTAAGCTGATTGCCAAATCATTTCAACCAATCAGCGGTTAGAATGTGTAATATTTTGTGGCTCAGAAAATCACCTAGGAGTTTCCTTTGAATGACGTTTTTTCTTCCTTTTGTTGATTTGATCGCTGTTTTAAATTGCTTATTGGGTGGAGCAGATACGTACATCAAAACGATGCAATCTACCATCTTCTAAATCAGTTTCGAAGGGAGATGGTATTGGAAAATTGGCCAACATTACCAGATGTCTATATTTTTCACCATCTGCCAGAAAAAAACACATACAAAAGTTAGTTCAGCTGCTCCCAGATGGCATGATACAGAAATGTTAATGACAATCTTTTTTCATCTATTTCACATGTCCCAGTGTTTGAGTTTGCTTGGTTTTCTCCTCCACAATCCAATGAAACAAAACATGAACAGCCAGTTATTAATTCACCACTTTGCTGTTGAACTTGTCACATTAGATTTGTGTTTTTTAGCACCCATTAGTAACCTAGAGTCATGTCCTCGCGTCAAAATCAGGAACATTTGTATAGCTATATAACATTATGGTGGCATAGAGTTCATTTGAATTTTTGAGATTAACTTCAGAATATTGTATTGAGTGCTGGCTTGTTGGCAGGGTAAAAATGCCTGGGGCCACTCAGAACTGCCACGGCCTATATTCCCACCAGACTTATCGGAAAGTTCAACTACATCACACCAGTTCGCACCAGATCTGTCACACTTGTGCAGTCTGCAGTGCATCTTTTGGTACATTCCTCATTCAATGCGTTTCTCCTTATGTATGCCTGAACCATTACAGGCTTGGGACACTGGGACAACATACGTAATGCCTATGAAGTCACACAAACAAAAATAGTTACTGTTCATCTAATAGGCCCATGTGAAAAGCTTCAATAAAGTGATTAACTAACAGCATCATTGTCATTCTCACTTAGATCTGTGCAATATAACCAAATCCCATTTCCTGATGTAGGTCCATATTCTAAAACAATGCATTTCATGATATAACACATGTTCTGTAAATTCAGTGAAAGGTTTATATACCTAGCCACATGTGAAGGCATGTTTCTCCTTAAATTTTGAATTACACTTGACAGACAAGGCCTGAAATGCATTAAGAATCCCACAGACTACTGTACAAAAGGATCAATGTAGGTCAAAACTTGCGTATCAACTAGGCCCAATCTAATCTGCGAACATATAGAAGCAAACAAATCAGGCAGCACCACAGTGGACAGCAAGGGGCAGCCAAAGAATTGTGAAACATAATCTGTCTACGATTATGTGCAATAGTGATGAAAGTCTGCAGTAAAGTAGGCCTATTTCATTGACCTTGTTTATGTTATTTACTAGATTTGAACCATGTTATGGGGTGAATTTTGGCAAAACATCATCACACAACTATACTGTAGAATTGCAATATGATGAAAATCATAGGAAGGAATTATTACAATACACAATAGACAATAATGGCACACTATATTTTATATTTTTATGTAGTTTAACCCTCTAGTCATTTTTCCCTATAAATATCATGTGCTGATCTTGATTTGTTTGGTCTGGTTTTGGGGATGTTTTCACTTAAGCTCTCATTTGTTAGCACCTTAATTTGCCTTGCATTGTCTCTGTGCCTGCAGTCTATTCTGTGAAGCTATGCGATAATGAGCCTTTTCTTAATCATTTTACTAAATTAATTACTTTGTGTATGTGTGTGTGTGTGTCTGTGTGTGTGTGTGTGTGTGTGTGTGAGAGAGAGAGAGAGAGAGAGAGAGAGAGAGATAATGTGTGTGCGTGTGTGGTGTGTTTGTGAGAGAAAGTGAGAGACAGATGCAGAAGTGTGTGTGTGTGTGTGTGTGTGTGTGTGTGTGTGTGTGTGTGTGTGTGTGTGTGTGTGTGTGTGTGTGTGTGTGTGTAAGAGTGTTTGTGTGTGTGTGTGTGTGTGAGTGAGTGTAAATCTGGTCCAAAAGAACAGGAACTAGTTGAAGCAGGGGTGCACATGGCATAGGTATGCTTCACACACTCAAACGGCAGCATTTGCTCAAGGATAATGGCTGAGCCCTGGCCTGCGTCCCAATCATGATCCAGTGCCTCCCCACTCTCCCAATTTACACCCGCCATTCATCCCTTCTCCTGTCTGACCATGGCATTGTGACACCACAAAGGATGCATCACAACTGACACAGATGAACTGCAAAAGGCAAATGTGACAAAAACATCTCAAATGCGCCTTATGAAAGCATCAGTACTTTATTTTTTACAGTGTCCGATGCAATCACTGATGCAGTGGCTACAGCTGTATAGCATTCCGAGCGCACCGATTCAGCTGTGGCGGTGGCAATTTCGAATTTGCATTTCTTCTCGCAATCTCCCATACGTCTTCCCCCCAAATGCAAATTGATGAGGCCGCTCTCATTTCCGTTTGAATGGTGGGGTTTGTGCGCTGCCTGGCTGTCAGTTTTCATATTAGCTCCTGTGTGTGTGTGTGTGTGTGTATGCTTTTCATCTGTCACCGGACTCCAGAGCTATAGCCACTGATGAACCTCATTTTCCTTTGACAAGTCGAGCTTAAACTTGCCAACTTTTTGTCTAGCACGCCCATCTCCAGACTGAAGATTCCTTTTCTATTTCTTCTTTTAAATTCCTCTTCTTCTTTCCTGAAGCCTTTTCATCATGCTATCAAGTTTACAAACTGCTCCCTGAAGTAACACATTTGTTGTCAAGAGCGAGCACATGGAAGAAAAGGTGCTGAAAAGATAGGAATTATAATTTAGTTGGTAGACAAGCTGCCATATTTTCAGGGATGCGAGCAGTTTCTTTCTTTCTTTCCCGCTTTAATGATGAAAGGCACAAACTGCAGAGACTCGGGGAGATGTTATTCGAGGCTCGGGGAGATGTTATTCGATGTGTTTTTGTATCGCGAAGAGCAGCGCGCCGCAACGCACCACAGCAACGGTACGGCGCGGCCTTCTGTAGTGCAGTGCGGCGTGACGCCCGCTGTCACGGAGGAAGCAAAGCTGGGGAGACAAAGCCTTCTCCAGAGGAGACCGCGTCTCCCCGCAGCCCCCTGCTTAGGACGCCTCTCCTGGGAAAGTGGCCCGAGGGCTCAATATCTTTGGAGGATCAGAGTGCATTAGAGTGAGAAGTGTTTACACATGAGGTGACAGGCTGAGGGCATGGAGGGCCGGGGGTAGGGGGGGTATTTGGATGTGTGTGTGTGTGTGTGGGGGGAGGGGGTGCTGCTCTGATTGCTGTCCACGAGATGTGCTCCTTATTCCTCTGGTCCATTTTCTTGGTCACCCCCTGCAAGGTCGTTTATGCCTGACACCTCCCCGAAGACCTCCCACCTCCCTGAACACATCTCATCTCATTCTGGAATGAGTTTAGCGGTATGTCCAAGCCCCTTACACCCTCACCCTCACACACACACACACACAAGCACAAACACGCACACACTCTCTTTCTTGCTCTCTGTCCCCCCCCCCCCCCCCCCCCCGCTGTTCTCCCCAGCTCAAAGCACCCCACAAATCATTGCTTCCTTTGGTCTCAATTAGACGAAGGAATTCATCTGGAGGAAAACGCTGGCCATCTTTGTTAGAATTCTGCCTATTAGATCTCTTTAACAGCTGGAGAGATACGCATATTTGGCGGTTTTGTCAGCCTTTGAGAAAAAAAAATGATCAGAGGGACAAATGACAAACCAATTCCGTGCGCCAGCCACAGTAATGTCGATTTTTATTGGTGCAAATGCAAATCACACCGTAACCAGTGTGAATCCAACACGGACAAAAAAAGTTCTGTGGAGTTGTGTGAGGCGGGCCGGGCTGGACTGGGCCTGTGCCGGGGCGTGTTCCCAGCTGGACCTGCATTCCGATGATATAGATTCTGTTTGTTCGGAGGCTCATTAATGTTCCTGTTCACACGCCAGAATGACAAGGACCCAGTGAAGTGTGGTCTAAAATGATTTAGTATGTCCCTGTGACACGGGCAGAAAAAAAACTAGCCATCTGCTGCTTTCGGATGTCGTTGAAAACGGCATTAGTGTTCACTGTTTGGTCTTGCTTTTTTTCTTCAGTTTCTTCTCCTTTCGATCTCTTTTCTTCCGTTAAAGGAAAGATCCGGAGTTAAAACAACCTGGGGAGGCGGAGTTTTTTAATCGGAGGAGTTTTGAGCTAAACCATTGTTTTCATTAGCAACTAAATAGTTTATAGCCTGTAGCAGCAGGCATGGAGCCACATCAAAATAAATCAAACCACTGACAAGGCTCAAAATAGGCAGCACATTGCCTTTTTTCATGTTCCGGAAGCATCAAATCAGATCTGGCCGAATCTTACAATACAAACATGCATCATGTTCAGCCAGATCTGCACAGTGCTGGCTATAACCATGTTGCTAATGCAAACAGCGGTCTAGCCCAAAACTCCTCTGTCATTTTGCTCCCAAACAAACCTTTTCATGATGATACAGATGAAGTCTTTATCATCCAGAAATACACCCTAGATTGTTTTAACTCCAGATCTTTCCTTTAAGAAAATGCTGATATTGGGTTTGTGATGCTGTAATACTGAAAACTTGTCAGGGATAATATATTGTTCTCTGAGGGGAAAAAAATTATCCTTCTTCAGGTAAATATCCCATTTCCATTTAAAAACACAGACACTCGCAAAAAGATCACATAGTTTGGCACAATAAATAATAATCTTAGTCAAAGCATCAATTTTACTAAGTTAATTAAAATAGAAAAACAAAGGCACAATGTGATGCTCAACTTTACATTTACAACCATACAAATGTCAACAGCGCGGGAAGAAATATGGTACGTTAATACTGTTCTGTCTCACAAGTGAATCTCTGCCAGGTTGTTGTTTGTGACGGCAGGTGAGGGCTTGCTTTTGAGCCCTTCTGTGCCGCATCTTGAGTTGTCCGCCAAAAACATCCTGGGTGTGCACAGCGACAGGAGGATCGTTTTGTACTCCTTGCGAAAGTTCTGGTTCAGGAGCCCGTAGATGACGGCGTTGAGGCAGCTGTTGAAGTACGCCATGAAGTAGCTGGTGATGAAGAGCCACTCGGGGATGTTGGGCGCCACGCGGGCCGGGTTGATGGCCACGGCCAGGCCGATGAAGTTGAGTGGCGCCCAGCAGACGGCGAACAGCACGAACACCATGAACATGGTGAGGAAGTTGCGCAGGTCGCTGGGCTTGACCTTGAGCTTGTTCTCGGGCCTGACGCGGTGCTTCACCTGGATGACGAGCACCCATATGCGCAGGTAACAGAAGGACACCACCAGCAGCGGAATCAGGAAGTGCACCACCACCACCGAGATGGTGTAGTAGGAGCTGACCGTCTGCGCGAACGTGCAGGAGAAGACGCGCGGGTCGTACTGCAGCGAGCCCACAAAGAAGTTGGGCACGGTGGCGATGGCGGTCAGCACCCAAGTGAGGCCCAGGTAGCAGCAGGTGTTTTTGAGGGTGTAGAGGCGGTCGTAGTGCAGGCTGTGGCAGATGTAGCAGTAGCGGTTGATGGCGATGGCCGTGATGTTGAAGATGGAGCCGATCACGCTCAGGCCCATGATGAAGCCGCTCACCTGGCAGTGCAGGTCGCCCATGATCCAGTCATTGTGGAAGATGGCTGTCAGGACCAGCGGGTAGGGGTACACAGCCACCACCAGATCCGCCACCGACAGGCTGACCACAAAGATGTTGCCTGAAGGAGAGGAACACAGGGTTAGGCCTCTTTGAAGGTTCAGTTAGGTTAAGAGTGGAGACATTGAGTTTGCTATCTATTTGCAGGGCTAGTAGAGAAAATATCTGGGCTTGAAGTTTTCAGAAATTTTTGAAGTCGTTGTGTGTAATTATCAATTGTCACATCTTGAACAACTTGGTCCACAGCTGAATTCTGGCACAGTGTCTGAGAACTTTAAAACCTGTATTTGTGTTTCGCTGACTTGCTTGGTCTAATTTGGCCTGTTGGTTCCATCCTACACAAATTTGCCAGCTGGTTTGTATACTGTATGGATTGGTCAAGATTAGGTTAGTTCATTAAATAATTATGCAGTTAGAATTTAGCACATATTCTTTGGCTAGTGGTAACTCTGATCTTTAAAGGGCAGTTTTTTGTCGAAACCCAGCCATACACCGACTCACTCAGGTAGATAAATCCAAGGTCGGGGCAAAGAATTTTAGTTACACCGCATGCAACCTTCACAGATTTACTAGGCAGCAAAATCCAATCCAAATCTTTGGCCAGCCGTGGCTCTCTGTTGTCACACAATATGCATCGGCCATAAATTATTGCGAATTGATAAGAAGCCAGCACATGGGGTTCTTATCAGTGCCCCTGACTGACACGATCAAGGCAAAGACGTGGCAAAAAATAAATAAAAACCGCAAATAAAAAAGTGAAAGAATTCCGACACCATTACTGGCTCCGACCTTCCCGCTGCTTTTCCATTCACTGGGACAAAGGGTGGGCCGCATTGGCTACGTTGTGTTATATTTTTCATCCATGCTCGGCTATCTGTGCAGGGCGGAAAAAACAACCAAAGGGGGCAGCTCTATGACAGCTGGGCTCTGTGAGTGGCAGACGCCTTCGAGAGAATCTAGTGGCTCATGATGAAGTGGAGCGGCGTTACAGACTCCAGACAGAACACGGCTCATCTCCTCTCCTGTCCTCTCCTTTCTTCGCCCAGGCCGTCTGCGGGCGTTCGAAGGCTAGTCCTGTGGACTGGCGAAAATTATCTGTTTGTGTGGTGTCTCATTATTTCTGCAGCTGAGGGAAACAATTTGTAACTCGAGCTAGAGTCTCTCAGGCAAGAAAAGTATAGCAGGAGGGAAAAAAGAGAGAAATGATGATGAAATGATGTAACTTGTGTTTTGTGTTTTTGCGTGCTTTTAAGAGCATGGCTTCCCTCAAATGTGTACATCAGATGAATGCCCACAACATTACCCCAAATCTATTTATCTTATGTAACCACTCCTCACATCCCCAATTCCAAAAAAAGTTGGGACGCTGTGTAAAATGTACTTGAAAAGAGAATGTGATAATCTACAAATCTCGTAAATCCTGCAAAAGGATACTTCATGGAAAATATAAGCTCACTTTGAATTTGATGCCAGCAACACCTCTCAAAAAAGTCAGGACAGAGGCAAGGCAACTAAAGGCTGGAAATGCTCCATCCACAAATGCTAGTTTAAACTAAATCGTACAAAGAAACAACCATATTCAGACATGATACAGAAATGCTGTAGTTTTATCTGGGCCCAAGTTCATTTAAGATGGACTGAGATAAAGTGGAAAACGGTGGTTAGACAAATAAAAATGAGTCATACTTTTTAGAAATCATTGACTCTACGCCATCTGGGCTAAAGAGGAGAGAGACTATCCAACTTATTAGTTATTAGGTACAAAAGCCTGCATCTATGACGGTATGGGAATGTATTCACTGTCAATGTATGTATGGCATGGGCATCTTTTTTGGCAATTCATGCTGAATGATGTATACAGGTTTTGAGCAACATGTACAGCCATCCAAATGTTTTTTTCAGGGAAGACCTTGTATATTTCAGGAAAACCATACCAAACTGCATTCTGCACATATTACACAGTATGGCTCAATAGTAGAAGATTCCAAGTGCTAAAATGGCCTGTCACATCTTGGAATGAAAAACATGATTAAGAAGACCTAAGACTATTGACCTGCTGAAATCTATATTTGATAATATAATAATTCTCAAATATACGATTTTAATATTAAGAATTCATTCTCAAAACTCTAGTAACTGGTTTTTCAGTTCCTAAACATTTACAGAAAGTTGTTAAATGAAGATGTGAAGCAACACAGTGGCAAACATCCCTCTGTCCCAACATATATTGCCTTTGAACTATTCTTGATTAAATAAATGTTTTTTTTGTGGAGGGTTCTGTTTTTATTTACATTTTACAGTGACCTAACGTTTTTGGGAATTGGAGTAATCATTGTAATCAGACTAACATTATGTCAGCTGAGATGGAAAACCCTGTTCTCTTTTTCAGTAACTCTCCCCATGGCAAAGCCTTGTGTGGGAACACTGATAAGCATTCATAACACAAACATCTGTCATGTGTGATAGTCTACCAGATTTGTCATCTATGTGCCGGCCTTGCATTACTTCATGACAACTTGTGGCGCATAATATCCTGACACACATGTTCAAAAACAACCCCCCCCCCCAACACACACACACACACACAAAGAAAACCTCAAGATCTCAGATGTCGCTATAAATTACATGCATGCAGAGGTCATATATGCTGTGGTTTCTGAACAAATGCTGGCGCTGTCTGCCCATAGCCACTTGATCACCCACCCACCACCCCCCCCATGTCCAACCCCCTCCTCCCTTTAAGAGTGGGGTGAACAGCACACTAAGCAAGATACACCAGGACCTCCGCCGACAGCAGGATAAAAGACGTAATCCTGTTTCCACAACCAGCTGATAAAACGACGACCAATTCACCCTTTATCTTCCCTGATTCATCACTGTGGCAAGAGCTGTCAGCTCACATTTGTGCAACGCCACATTATTTAATGCCACTGTGTGTCTGTCATTGTGCAAGGGTCCACTATCGCCCCCTTACATAGTGCACCAGGTAACACACGCCTTACTGAATGACTGGTTTAAATCAGCTATGTAGCTATACTGTACTGCATGTTCAATGAAGATGTATAAGTTTGATGTATTCAGGAAAAATCAATATCCAAATCCCCCTCTCTCTCTCTCTCTCTAACTGAGTGTCTGGAGTGAGAACTTTCCCTTATAGGCAGGCAACACTGGATCGGCAGTAATTATTCCTGGTGTCATCCTGCATTGGCTAGTTGAAGATGGTTTGAGTTATATAACAGATAAGGCATGTTCTCCCCTCTAATTGAATGTGTCAGTTCCCAGACATGGCGAGTCCATTGTAACTCGGAATGTTGTTTCAAGGAACATCAGCCGGGAACATCCACTCCTAGAGAGATTGTTGTCTCATCCCGGTTAACAAGGACATAGTCAAAATCTGACATTTTGCTAACGGTTTTCCTGATGGGTAAATAGATTAATATACTAGCTGCCTGTCGCTCATTAATGGCTTCATGTGACCGAGGTAATGACTCGAGTAAAAATCGTAGGCCAGTGTTCTTTTTTCTGGTCACTGGCCATTGCACTGGCTGTATAGCATGTGTCATAACTGGCTTCCAATGAGCAAAATATGTCTTCATTAAAAAAACAGCTGGGTCAAAGTTTACCCGCAGCCGAGGAGCGGACTTGGTGCTGACAGCATAATCGCGAGCGCGTCTCTTAGCAACCCCACCAGCAGAAGTTCATTGACAATTTTTAATGAAAGATGTGGAGGATAAGGCAGGATTTATTGTGTGCCCAAACAACCCACCGTTCGCATCAGAAATTGTATCCTCTGCCACCGTTTTGGGGTGGGGTGGAGGGGGGGGGGGGAGCTTTGTCTCCTCCATCCCCTCAATTTGGCTGTCACAATGCCTGTGGCTCGCTCGCCAAGACAAACGTTTTTGCATGGCACAGTAAATATATCTCTGCGTATCAAAGAGGGTGCTGCCACACAAAACGGGCGCTCTAAGTAGGCTGAAATCTGCATTCCAAAGAATCACATGCTCCTCTGCCCACATCAGTAGTGGTGCCTACAGGCATGGGGAGCTGTCACTGTGTCTGTGAAGCTGTCTGGCCAAGAATCAGATACCACACTACCACTCTAACTACGCTACGCTACGCTACTCGCTTCCTACAGCACAGCTGAGGTGTCCACAAACAAATAACACACGGAAGTAAGAAAAGAAAAAAAAAAAAAAAAAAACATAACACATCACATAACGCAACACAACACAACCTAACAACACTAAGTCTGGCAGGTCTGTTCCACAACAGATCGACTGATGATCTGTTCACAGTTGCTAGATAAAGGATGAGGGAACAGCTGACAGAGAGAATGAGAGAGAGATCATTTGGCTCAGTTTAAATGTTGACTGTTGGCAAGACACCAGGCATGTCTTAAGGTCCCGACACGCGATCGGTCTGCGGGCTACTCCAGCCCGTCATCAGTAGGGGTCTGTGGTGGGCAGGGGTTTGGGGGATGGCATGGTATCCACCGTCTCCCCAACAGGACATCAGGACGCTCCCGTGCACAACAACAGCTGAGCTGCCAGTAGGAAGACATACCCAACACATTTATGCCAGATTGGGTTATCCAGGAATCCACATTAACGACCATCTGTAGGAATGGAATAGACATAGTCACAGCTGCAGCACCATTCACTGTTTTTGAGATCGCTGAGTTCTACTAGTCCTCTAGGTTTTGTGGCACGTGGAATACCCAAAAAATTAAAAAAGAACCTTCATGTATTTTTGATGTCTTTTAATTGTGCACATTGACTGAAGGGTTCATTCAGGAGAGATGTTTTTTTTTTGTGGTTTCCATGACGTCAGTTTGATTTCTGCAGGAGGGATTAAGGGATTTTCATTCTCGGCATTACATGCATGCCTTAGCAAATATGATGTCACATCTCCTCGGGCGCTTCCACCCCTGCGTGGGTTTCTTAAGCCAACCCCCCCCCCCCCCCCCCCCCATCTCCATCCACACACACGCACACATAAACAAATATGCATAATCAGACAGAGGTTTAAACATACACACATGCATCACTCACATTATTTGCTACAACCGTTGACATTTCCAATCATAGAATAAATAATTGCATCGCCAGAGATAAATTTCCTATTAAAGGAACAAAGACCTGGAAAGTAGTCTTACAATGGGTCCTGCTTCACATGGGCGGTTTATGAACTTTCGGGCCCCTGGGCTCAGATGTATTAAGGGCCACCCACTAATTGTCATGATGTGGAAGGGGGGGTTGGGGGTCCTCCCCCAGAATTTTTTTAATTTGTTTGATGTGATTTCCTGTATTCTGGTGAATTTTGGGGATGGGCAATACTAAATTCAATCAGATTCATAGCCTACATCCTGATTTGTTGATATTGAGGCAATGATTCCATGCAAAGGCTTGAGCTTCAGGGCCCCCTGACCCCTTGGGCCCCTGGGCCTGGGCCCGGTAGGCCCGTGCAGTATTCCATCCCTGCTGCTTCATCATCATGGTGAGAGAAACTTTGCTTAACACTGCACTTGTCCCATCAGAGCAGTCTTTAGATGAAAGTGAAATCAGCCACAGAATGTGGCGGTGTGCGGCAGTGTGTTCAGAGAGTGTGTCGAATTGTCTGTTTTACATTTGAGCAGCAAACAATGTGGCTCACTCTTACTCCTGCTCTTTCAACAGCTGACATCTCCTCAAGACCATGAGATGGAAAGAGACAAGTGACGGGGTGTATACAAATGCATGCACACACACACACACACACACACACAAACTGTTTACATATGCACACAAACGCCAGGCACACTCACACACGCTCTCCATCTCAATCTCTCTTTTTCACCCTGAACAAACACACAGACACAGACACACACAGAGACACACACACTGCTCTCTATCTCATCTTGCCTTTGTTTCTCTCTTCAGGCGCTCACAGCGGGAGAACGGCAACACGCGGCTAAGCGAGGCAGTGATGCAGCGCGGCGTGGTGCGGAGCAGAGCCACACTCCAAGCGGCGGGGACCTGGAGTGGCCACAGACATGTTACGCAAGGACCAGAGGCTTGACTCCCATCCAGACGGATGGACTGAGCCAACAGATGCATGGGGGCAGGTGGGGGGGGGGGGGGGGGGGGGGGGGTTGAGGAGGGGAGGGCAAAAACCCTTTTTCGCCATGTGGGAAAAGAGTTTTAAGAGTACTGGGGGGGCTTCCACCGGGAAGCCAGATAGCAGTTAAGTTAATTCAGCCAGAAAAAACACTGCAGCTGTCTCTAGAGAACCAGACTCCTCACTAGCAATGTGATTTACAAATATAAATAAATACCACGCAGAGAGCAGATGCACATCTTGGAATTACACTTAATATAAGGTGGGGTCAGACAACATGGCTGTGGAAGTCTCTCTCCCACAATACATACATTTGTATGTGCATGTGTGCATGTATGTATATATATACTGTATATATATCAGGAGGATTATAATGTCAGAGATACATAACTGTGCATTAGGACTGCCATAGGTGCTGTGCAGACCGGCTGGTTAACCTGCTGGGTCAAGAGACATAGGATCCATAAGAAATCCAATATCATCACATTGGTTATTAAGGCTAATCCAGCAGTCAGACACCATGGAAGAATACATTTGTGGAATCCGGTAAGAATTTCACCGTCACGGTAGATGCAAAGTAGCCAGTGCCTAAACATATCACTGATTTTTCCTTTTCTATTCTATTCTATTGCTGTAAGTCGCTTTGGATAATCGTGTTTGCCAAATGAATACATGTAAATGTTTTCATGATGTTGATCGTTTCGTTGTTTGTTTGTATGTTTGTTTGTTTGGTGGTGGTGTTTTTATTTGAATCATGTCACATGTCCCTTAAAGTAAGACACCTGTGAAAAAAAATCTTGTTGGTCCTCCAATTGTTTGGTACATCCTTTGATCTCTGTTTTGTTCGAGCACCGTCCTTGACTGCCTTCTTTTACCTTCCCTCTTGCTCAGTGGTAAAGGAACGTAGTCTTGCCCAGCTGACATTAAGAAAACCCCAAGGACAGAGACACCAGGATGCGGTGGACAGGAGCAAGCACTCACTCACAAACAGAGCATCTGGACACTCACTTTTTCCAAAAAGACTCCGCTCTCCCACAAAAACAAAAAAAAACAAACAAACAAACACACCACCAGAACTGCACAAAACAAAACACACACAGTCTGTGAAAACCTCCACCAAACCCAAGGAGGGCCATGCAATATTTAACACATAAAGGCCATTAGAGAGAGTGGTGACCTTACAGTGAGGCGCAGACACACACACACACACACACACACACACACACACACACACACACACACACACACACACACACACACCACAGTCTGCTCATTCCCTCTTTCTCTGGAGTGACCATGGAATTGTTAACAAATTTGGTTGTCCGTCTGCCTGACTGAGTACCAAATGTATGGCAGCTTGAGCTGTGATGAGTTGGGCCGTGCAGTCCAGTATGCCTTAGATGAACCCCCCTAATCCCTGGGGCCACCAAAAAAAGAGCCCGCAAAATGTATAAGAGCACAGCAATTGTCCTTAAAAATAATTACTTTAAAAAAAAAAAAAAGGAACAAAAAAATATGATTTTTTCATATCTTGGGGAGGTGAGAAGGAAGGAAATACTCAGAGATTATGTTTTTCTGCCTTTAGGGCCCTGCATGTGTGTGTGTGTGTGTGTGTGTGTGTGTGTGTGTGCATATGTGTGTGTGTGTGTGTGTGTGTGTGTGTGTGTGTGTGTGTGTGTGCGAGCATGTTGGATCACTTAAATTGGGACCCCCATAAAAGTCTGCCTCACCTTGGATGTACACCGAGAGAATGAGTGTCTGATCCCCCATGAGTGATTTATTTCAGTCGGTAAAAAGCAAGGCTAAGGCCCAGATGGAGGGACTTCGTGTTTATGAAGACATATGAAGACAGGCCATGGCTCTCGATTATTGGATTGATAAGTCCCCCTACTGTCATATACCCTTTGCTATCACTCACAATTGCACGAGCATTAATTATGCAATTTCATCGTGAAAATACCAACCTGCATAGCTACAGTAAGCCCTTCCTAGGTACAACTTCTCTATCAGATACTCTCACCACTTATCACGAATTAAAGAATTAAATGGGTGAAATCGATTTCAGGTACGTTACATTCAAACCGCTCTGCACTGTGTTGAGTTCACTGGTGGAAAACTAAGAACATGTGTCGTGTCTCTTACCTGCATTCCGAAGCTTCTTGTTCCTGAATACGGAGAGAATTACAAGAAGATTGCCGATTATGTCAACTACGATAGTAATGATCAGCACGCTGGCTAGCGCTGTAGTCGCGCCGAGGGACACAGGCTGCACGGTCTTCTGGCTCTCGTTCGCACTACGGGACATACAATCTCCAGTGCTCACGTTTGCATCAAGATCCATAACAAAGATAATGAGTCTCCGTCGGTAGATATTTTCACAACATTAACTTATATAGCGAGCTAACAACTTTTACAATGATATAACACTGTCCCCCACTTTCGCCCCTGGTGAATTTCCATCACTGACATCTTCCGGAGATTGGTAATTAAAACCGCCAATCAATTAAACGCAGCCCCTCGCTAAAACACAATATCCTGGTCGTCGGACAGTAGTTTTCCTCATGTCATTTGCTTTGGGTTGCAATAGCTTATCTCCTGTAGATGAATGCATCCTTGATGGACCGATCAGTCCAGGAGGACTCAACTGTACCGTGTGCGTAAACGGAGCTCGAACGCCTTCTGTGGAGGCGCACGCTATACCCGCAGCAATGATCAGGCGTGTAGTTCATGATCATATGCTGAAGTTGTCCTGCACCACAGCAACTGCATCCATATAACTTCAAGCCCCACAGACAAGATGGATATGCGATGCGTTCCATGGGGTGCGTGTACACAGCTTGCTGAGGGTGAGGATGTGGCCACGACACACGTGTTTGTTTTTCATTACTCCCGATCAATTGTAATTCCGTTTCCAATAAATAGCTTGCCAATAAAATTGTCCCACGGCTTTGTTTTCATTAAATATGTCTTCTGTGTTTATATTGAGAGTAGCACACATATTTACGTGAATGTACGCTAAAGTTCAATTATTGGACATAATCAACAAACACAACAGCCGTTTCTATCAAAGTGCAAATCAATTTACCCAATCACTGTGGTGAAAATAAGTAAGCTTATAGCGTTCTCGCTCGCAGTCAGGTGAGATGGTTTATGCATGCTGATGGCGTCCCCGGGTGGTGTAGACGATTACCTGCAACTGTCCGGAGTCCACGGTCATTCACAACGGATGTTGACAACGGGAGGGAAAAAAAGCAACAAATTAAAATACAAATTAGGGTCATGGTCAGTTCAAGCTAAGGAAATATACAAATTACTTCGCGGCCTTCTCTTCTATCTTTTCCCAGTGGAATAGCGATGTTGTTTGGCAACTTGCCTTTGTAAAGGATTTTGATAATACACAAGGCTGCCATTGACCTAATAGTCTTCTTGGTGTAGTGCTCCTTTAAAATTACACTTAACGTTTTTGGAACCAATGCAAAATAATGTATTCAAAATCTTCAAGTCATTCAAAGTCTGTTTTTGTCTGTTTTGTATTCTGCTATTTAATGTCATTCTGAAGCTGTGGCTTACCATTAATGACTGTTCAAGCTACCCCAAAGAGAAAAGCCAAACATTAACAGATAATTTTATTTGTGCATTCAGTATATGATCCTGAATGAAATTTGAGAGCCGACATATTCTATGGTATTTTAAGCCTACTGGCTTCATATAATGATGCTAAAGGTCAGTCTAGTCACATTATGTGTGACCCATTCGCCAAAAGTGTTGAAATCTAAAGAACAGGAATTGCTCCTGGAGTTTATGCAATCAGAGGAATTAAATGTGGTTGAAATATATTATCGTTCCAGCAATCAAGGGAAAAAGAAAGAAAGAAAGAAAGAAAGAAAGAGAGAAGAAAAACTCAACACGAAAGAATAGCATTTTTGTATAATGAGTCTGATAGGTCTAAAATCTGCTTTTCAGTGACACTTTAATTTCACGGCTGGTGATTGAATATTGTTTATTATTTAGATTTATTAGATGTATTAGATTGAGACTATACATTTTGAGACTACTGCAAGGACTCCACAATTGCTAATTTCTGACATCTATCAGTTTATCCATATAATTTTCTGTACAGCATATACCATCTAATATAGATCCCCTCCATTTTCAACCCACACTTAATTACTTCCAACTTTCCCCAATCAATTAGCATTTGACCATCCTATATGATAATTTTTGCAATTGACCATAAAACGGAATTGAATAAGGAAAGCTAGTCTGCTTTGACCTAGTCTGCTTTGACCTGATGTTCAGCAGTTCAAAGGTGTGTCTACAGAAAAAACAATGATTTCTTTCAACATCACACACCATTAGCACATCATGATCATGCAGAGATAAAAAATAAAATAAAAAAGTGCTTTACATGTTTTGGAATGATTGAAAAAAGAAAAGTGTGAGAACTTTCTCAGAGAGACCAGATCTGAGAACTACACTGTTAAAGGTGACACTGAAATTAAATATTCATATTTGCCATTAGTTTTATAGCCTAGCCTGGGACCTAAGGGTGAGGTAGCAGTCATTTGCATGAATAACCATTCCCTGAAAGTTTCCACCTAATTCTTCAGTCAATTTCATGCTGGGTGTAAATGACTTTTCTTCCTAAATCATTCAAAAAAGTGTATTAAAAGGATTAAGGTTTTAAATGTTGCATGAGAAGGTTTCACATCTGCCCCCCCCCTCATCTTTTTTTGTTATTTTTGTTATGCTAGAGATGCAAGGGGCCTATGTCAAACCTAATTTAATGAAGGAAATGATCAGGGGGAGAGCGATCCCTGTCGTGACACGGGGATCACATCAAGTCGAGGCTATCTATTTGCTAATGGTTGTTTGAGATGCTGCGTTTAGAGCAAGCTTAGGGGAATTTACCGGTGATTTCCCACGTGGCCCTGCACCATAATCCTGAAAGCAGCCACTGAGAAATATATCACGTTCAAGGTGTGTCTGCAGAGAGACAAGAAGGATGTCCTGGATCTGATGTCCTGAACTCCAGTGATCTAGAATTTTGGAAGAGTCCCAGCAAAGGAGCTAGAGAAGAAGCAGCTTCCCAGACGGCGATAAGAGACCAGTCCCAGATTTCATTTGGAGGGGTATCCAAATAAAATGTCATTTAACCCAGTCAAGTCAAGTTTATTTATTTAGCGCATTTCATACACATAGACTCCCTTCCCAGGGCCACAATACATCCCTTCCCCAGTGTGCTAACCTGTTGAGCATGGCTGCTATTTATTGGAATTTCTTGAGTTCTCAGAGGCTTTTTGTTAGATAGTCTAAATCTCAGCCTTTTTTGAAAATGCCAAGATTTAATGAATACTGTTATATTGGATGTGGACTGTGTTTAGTCATTGAACCATAAATAATGAAGTTAAATAATAGAAGATAATTAGATCACTGATTTGTGAAACTTTACTTTGAAAGTCAGATTCAACTGAGGGGGGGGGGAGCACATGCTGTGAATTTGTAAATTACACTCTCTCACATAAAACTGCATTCTATGGGACGCCCCTGCATGGTGTCAGATGAGAGCCGTGTGTAAACTCTACTCTCGAATTCACAATTAGCGCCCACAAATTTGTGATGTGTGTGCACAGTTTCGCAATCTGTACCCACAGTTTCGCAATCCATGCCCACAGAATAGTACACTGAACATATTTTTGCTACCCATGCCCATGCGTATGCATGGTTTTCAATCTTTGCCCATGCAAATCTGATGCAGAAACATGCAGCATAGACACAGAAAAACATGGTTCCACAAGCCAGTTACCCATTAACAAATCTGCATATTCATGGTAAGACAAATTTGCAGCTTGACATTTAGAGAGAAATTATGATGAAGAAAAATGTATCTACAATTATGTGTTTCTTGGAATATTTTTCTTTATCATTGTCAAGTGAACTAAGGCATAATGGACTGTACCCTCCATATAATCTCATTACTAATGTTTGAAGAGTGCATCATAGATGTTTACCCTGATAGTATTGTCTGTACATAAAACAAGCTGTTTTATCCATTTGAACAGAAAATAGGAGAACCTACTTTTAAAAATATGCCTTTGGAAGTACATGGCCAGTCTGAATTGAATTACGTCTTTGATTTACATCACATCATTCAAACTCTTTCATTATGGGTTAGAGGACATTAAAAGTGGATGCTCACCAAAATTACATTAAAGAATAGTTTACAGTTATGTTAATGGAGTTTTCCAAGCATATTTGTCCAAAGGTCCTTATGATTTAAAAGAGAATATTGACAACAATGTGCCACAATATTTCTTTCAATCTAAGTTTAAACAATTTAGATGATAGTGTAGCTAAGTAGTGAAATAAGCTGTTGTTTAATTTTAATTAGAGAAAGGGTTCTCTTTTCCCTTGAGAAAAGAGTTCATTGTTACTCGTTTTTTTGTTGTTGCTGCTCATATTTCAGCATATCTATCCACATAACTTTAGACAAAACAGACCCAACTATGGCACCAAGCCCTGGATTGTCATTTTTAGCCATATTTCTAACACAGTGCTTTCAAGTCATCATCACGCCTCTCCCCAAAAGATACTTACTGTCAACTGACTCCTGCTCCAGACTATATTTCACACTTAAGACCAGTTATGAGATGGCATAACAGTGCCAAGCTGCCTCTCCCAGGGCTGTAATTCAGTATGGTTCAGTGCTGCAGTGAAGGGTGTGGGGGTGGCAAGAAAGCCAGAGAAGAAGGGCATCCGACAGTGCCAACTCTAAAAAGAAGCTAAGACAACATAACAGGATAACATTCAAATGGTAGACAAGTGGAAATGTTCTCTCCTTCCACAGACATTTACTTGTATCTTATACCATATATATCCACAATATTCGTGAGCCAACAATGGGCTTCGCCATGACACCTCAGTAAATCTGGTTTTCTATTTTCAGCCGAAGCTGTGTTGTATTGATTTTAATGTGGCAGTACAGTGATGTATCCTAAGCCATGTAAAAAAAAAGCAAACTTTAGAATTGAGTATGACGACATTGAGCGCAAAATTGTCAACATTTTGAAAGATCTATAAGTTGAAGCATATTCTAATTAGCCTGCTGAGACTGCACTAAGTAATAATGTAAACGGAATGGACGGAAGATGAAAATTGGACAGAAGTATCGGACGGGTTTCACGAATAAGGTGGATAGTGAAAGAAATGGATATGGAAAAGGCAAGCCTCATTTCCAGCCCTACAGCATACATAAACTCTGCCTTCATCCTCAGAGCAGTGGACGTGTTTATGCATTTATTTTGACCATCCTGACAGACCACAACAGTGGGTGATGAAGATGGGGGGGTGGTGTTGGCTGACAGAGAGCGAGAGAGAGAAAGAGAGAGAGAGAGAGAGAGAGAGAGAGAGAGTGGGAGAGAGAGAGCAGTCAATACAATGCAAAGTTGTCCAGTAAACATACTGTAAACAGTTGGGAAGACAGCCAACAGGCACAGACGTTTCTGTGCCCAGGGCAAGAGAAGACATCTGTGGAGAGAACGCACACCAGACGATCCCTGGATAGATACACCCACTGCTGAGAATGCATAACATGAACACCGTGTGCCTTGAAGGTCCAGTCTGCAATTCTGGGAAAAAAGGTTGTTTATGTTTGTGCCCAACAGCCAATGAACTCTTGTTTGTGCCCAACAGCCAATGACTCTTCTGATCCTTGCTCCCGAAGCAGTGTTTTGATTGGCTTTATTGATTATGTTGACAGAGCTAGGACTGTGCATGCAGACCGGAGGCTTTTTGAGTGCATACAAAGAACTGACAACTAGAATCAGAGGCCTTACCTTTAAAGCTGGTTTTATAACCAAAAAAAGGGGCATTCACGAAAAATCCCCAGTTAATGCTTACGCGCTCAAACTATCAATTTATGTTTTAAATTCAGTAGATTATTGATGTGATTTTGCCATGGTATACGTCTAATACATAAACATGAAATGTCATGGAGGACGCAGAACTGAAATGTTAGTGTGATGTGATTTGACTGTGAATATAATAATAGATTAAGTGTTAGTATAATTTGTAATTTTGTTATTTGTATTTTAGTATATTTTTATATATTGTATTAAGTGTTAGTATAATTTGTATTTTAGTATATTTAGCATATTCTTTATCTTCTACTGTCCTTACTGCTTAGTTGTGTTTTTATATTATATACTTTAATTACTCTTCTGCTGTTAAAGAATGTGTTTGTCTTGTATGTATGCTGCTGAGACCTTGAATTTCCCCTGGGGATCAATAAAGTATCTATCTATCTCTATCTATCATAAGGGGAAAATAAAGCTATTCCATAGATATTCGTCCCCACTCAATCACTATACTTAGAAAGACAGGCACTTTCTTGCAGTGGCAGTAATATGTTGTTTCTGTCATATTTACATACTTACTTAACACTCCTTGGCAGATCAGTGTCAAACTGTACACATTACAAATAAGAAAAGTATTACACTTGTTTTTGTTCTCATAATCCATAATCTCATATCAAAGAAGGATAAGGAAGTGATCGAAAGACTGAATAACGGCTAACTAGCGTATAAACTACAGTATATGCCTCAATGTTTTCTTTATTATAGCAAAATAAATTGTGTTTTTAAGTACTGTTGAGTGCTGTCCTTGTTATTATATAAAAAAAAAATGTATCTCGGTACTGCACTTGCTAACTTGGTATGAGCTGTGTCTCTCTCTTCCACCACCAGTGTGGGTTGGTTGTTCACATGAAGTATTTGTTTATGCCAATAAATCTGGGGCATTTTAGTGACGTGCATGGTGGCTAGGCACAACATTTGTTTATCTTCCTGCTTCTGTCCTGATTTTAAGGGATGATGCACAGTGGCCCCAGGACTGTTTCAGTGAAGCTGGTCCATCTGGACTCTGTAGTTATTGTCCTTTGCCATGACAGCATACCTGAAACAGTGCATAGTGCACAGTGCACAGTGCCACATTTTTCCCATTCAATCTTGCACTCAAATAAACGGGATAGTGTCACACGTCTTATGCCTATTTCCATAAAGTTTCACAGGCTAATGCATAATCCGGTGTAGGTTATGACCGAATCATTCCTTCATTTAATGTAGGCTAGCCTACTACTGCTGTTAATAAGTTGTGTGTGCAAGGCCGTGTTTGAATTCTAAATTAGGCATTTGCGTGGCGATAGCCTTGTAGACGCATCTGCTTGAAAAGTGGTAAAATGTTATCACTCGGGTGTTGAAAAGTAGCCAGGCTACCACAATACATCATGTAGGATATGCCTGTATATCTGCAATGTTAATGGTTGTGTAATTAGTTCCTTAAACGTGTCTGTTTAACTCAGGTACGGGTCGGGTCGGGTACGGATTTTAACTAGCTCTGGTGTCGGAAAACGGGTCGGATGCGGTTTTAAACATGACGGGTACGGGTGGGTGGGATTTAAAAAATTGGACCCGTGCAGGACTCTGCTATGTTGGTCATTTTAGGCGGTCGCTTGCAACATAGTGTGAAATTAAAATCTAGTAGAAAATTGTGTTTAAACAGTCAGACAAATGCGCCATAAACAAAACCTCCGGAGAGGTAGGCCTACAAATTTGTCTTTGCATGACAAAAACCCTGAACGTGCTGGTAGATCGGTCAAATAAGGCGTTTGACATGGCGTTTGATGGATTCACCGGTTGGTAGAAAGGGAAGGGAGGGTTTTGGCATCATTCCCGCGCTGTTATAGTGAAGACCAAACGCTGAAACCTGTAAACTAAGCTGAAACTTTCGGACAAACAGGTGATTCGGTTTCTCGGTAGCGTCCAAACAATAGGCTACGCCTCCAAAGGGGCGTAATAGAGACACTTCTTGATGCAGGCTAGTCAGTGCATCTCAGAGTACCTAATACATTGAAGTCCACTCACCATTGTGCC
Organism: Alosa sapidissima; assembly: GCF_018492685.1. Taxonomy (NCBI): domain Eukaryota; kingdom Metazoa; phylum Chordata; class Actinopteri; order Clupeiformes; family Clupeidae; genus Alosa; species Alosa sapidissima. Next base: position 14,492,142 of record NC_055976.1, read on the forward strand.
TACCAGACTGCAGTTTTAATGATGCCAGCCATGGCGAGGATTGTCATTGTGATGTTTGGTTTGATCGGTAAGTTCCTGTCGCAGTTTTCTTTACAGACATGAACGAATTCTTTAACGCAATTGATCTCAGCGTGGGCTACAATTTGTTCCGAGCTGGCATACTTAATTTGGCGTGTTAATAACTCTTAGACCAGGAGCGGTGAGATGTGTGATTCGCTCTGTTTGTTTTGCCTGAATGCTCTCTAAATTAGTCTAAGTTAGCGTAGGCCTAGTTGTTCATATAACAGTGATGCAACAGTCCTTGTCATTTGCCTGAAAAACCTTTTATTTGTTTTGAAAGCTCTTGCAACAGCGGCATATATTCCAGATGGCGCAACAGAGGTAGGTGAACTTGTCCATTGGGCTACTTGCGAATGTTTAGTTTGGATAGCATGGGTTAACGGTTACATAATGTTATTTCTGCAGGTCGACTGTACGGAGTACCTTCTCCCAATGTGTACCCGCGAGTATGATCCTCTCTGTGGAACGAACGGCGTGGAGTATTCCAACGAATGCATGCTGTGTCTCCACAACTTGTGAGTTGATAAATATGGTTGGCTAACCCTTATAATGTCAAGTGTTAATGAGGAGTTAATATTATCCTTCAAACTTAGACCTATAGTTTCAGCAGATGCGTAGCCCTAAGTGTTTTCACGTTGCCCAATGCCCACAGATTTTATATACACCTTTACCTCAACAGGGAGGCGAAGGAGAACATCTTCGTGAACCACAAGGGTCCATGCTAAATCCAAGGTCAACGACCCCATCACATGACAACGTCAAGTCTTCCCTTAGGTGTACCCGTGGCTCACATGTAGGACATGTTAACTTACTAAATAACTATATACCTTTCTGGTGCACGCCCACTAATTGTTGACAATTTTCCATGGAATCAATTTCCATTAAAGAATTGCATTTAACCTTTTAGTTTTGTGCTTTTAGTGTAGAAAACCAGGTCACAGTTTTCACAGCATTTTAAACACGTGTGAAGATTGCCCAGACTTGTTCAGTTTAGTTACTAGACCTAATGGAATGTGTTTTAAATTCTTTTAAGTTCTGTTCCCTGTTTCTTTACATCACTTTTTAATAATAAAAATGTTAAAACCTAGGTGTAGTGTTTGCAGTGAATTGCATCGTAGTAGGATAAATATGTAGGGCCTAGGCCTAACGTCAGGTTACTGAAATGAGAGAGCCTAATGCAATGAAAGAAAGGACCTGACACCGAAACACAAACACATTAGAGGTGACACACAGAATATTTAATGTGTAATGAGTCAAATATATTCAAATGTACAAACACTACAAGCAATGGCAAAAATAGAACCACACTAGAATTTAACTGTAGAGGCGAAGAGGACGGAGAGGACCACTTGGTAAAGGCTGACCTCTAGCGTTCATTTGTACGAACCACACTCTCGCGTCATCAAAGTATCATTTGGAAATATGTAGATTTTTACAAGCACACAAGACAAGATTTACATTCACAATTGATAAGGTTTACTTGTCAACCCTGTCCTGAGAACGTGTTTGAAAAGTCTCTGTTTTACAGCAGCTTTGGTTGTGAATTTGATTATTTGATTTCCAACATTGTGATGATACAAGGTACTCAAGTCTTGAGACTGGACGCAAACCAGCCTTGGGGTGAAAATTATTTTTCTCAGGAAAATAAGCCAGAATTAAATTGCATCAGTCCCTCATTTTGACTGTCTTAGATAGGCCTACATCTAAACAACAGGTCAGTACATAGAAATATCACTGACAAAGAGACACATCAGTAATGGTGAGTTGAATTTCATTTTCAGTGGACCTTGGATTTATGGTCATAAGCACATCGGCTCATTATCCCAGTTTAGCGGGAATGCAGTGGAAAGAAATGAGGTGAAGCTTGTCATATGCCGAGTGGGTGGACTCAACACTGAGGAGTTACTGTTGTACTGAGCTTGTGAAGAACCATTTGATTAGAGCACCTATGGAAGAATTGCTGAGGATATTTTTTTTTCCTGTGTTGAATTTATAAGTGGCCAACAAGTGAAATTATCCAGGATTTTGTTCTCTGGAATGTTGTATGTTGAATCTTGTGTATAGATGTCTTAATGTCACCACCTTTGTTTCTTCACCTCAAGCACAGTTTTGCTTAAAAAAACATGTCTGTGAAAGGTAGTGCAATTTCCTTTTCTTCTGCTAAGGCACCAATTTGAACTCTAAACTGCTGTCGTATTGTGGGAACCACACACACACACACACACACTCCTGGCCTCCTACACAAAACTTGTCAACAACCATCTGTGAGAAAGCCTTTCAGTAGTTTGTGCGTAGGAACTTTTGTCCAGCTTTATATGAGCACGACTACCTATAACAGCAAACTGCGATGCTTCTCTCTTGTTAACTGAACTGGCGTCTACTGCTAAATGAGCTTGATCTGTCATGCTGAAAAGCTACGGCTGAGCTGCTGCAGACTCAAGTACGGACGAGATGGTAGCTCTGGATTCCTGAACAATGCAGAGAAATAGCAATCTGAAAAGAGTGCAGCGATCGGTTCTTTTTTATGGTCATAAAATACAGAATTATGATGACATATAAATGTATTTTACACAGTCATACAATTTGAAACATACATGTACAGTTTGGATAACACAATCATTTAATTGAATACATAACCATATTTATATATATTAAACCCACAACCAGGACCAGGCTTTCTCGTATGCCTTTAGCGTCTCATGTCTATGTCAAACTACTCAAAAGTGCAACCAACATGCCAGTTTTCTCCTGTTGCAATCGTCACACTCTATTTGCATCTGCCAAAGAAACTTTTTAACCTCAGAAAAAGGTCGTCCCAGCAGGAAATATTCCCCGGACTGATCCTCTTACTGTTCAATTCTCTCTTGCCATCCTATGTCCATTCACAATCACCTTCTTTGAAAGAAAGAAAAGAGAAAATATATACATGAAACATAGAAAAAAAAGGATGATTGTCGTATTTGAAGTCATGTGCTGCTTCAAGGACAAAAGCTCCAAGATCAAAGGCACTAAAATACATTTTTTGTTCCTGGGTACAAGACTGCTCGCAGCGGCTGCTCCTTGCTAGTCATTGGCCGTGCTGCTTGCTGGGTCAGCTGCTACACACAACAGTTCCTCACCTTCATCAGCTTTGTCCACTACACATCATCACCATGACCACCCTGATCGCCTCAAATCAGTTCCCTCCAGAAGGGGTCTCTATGATGACATAGAGGATAGTAATGGTAGGCTTTTTTGGGGGGTGGGTACTCTATGAATCCACAGTCATTAGCCAAGTGGTGTATGTGTGTGTGTGTGTGTGTGTGTGTGTGGGGGGGGGGGGGTTCCATCCCCCTGCCCTAGCTGTGGCATTACAAGTGGTGTGTCAGGCTTTAGAAAGTAAAAGTCGAATGACATATTTATTCGGACCATTCACTAAACCAGCTGATTGTGATTAGCACAACTCTTAAGCCAGGTGATCAGCTAATTAGTGAAATCACCTATGTGCCAACAGGATGAACCAATACGTGGTATGATGTGGTACTTTCTGAAGCCTGAGTTGTCCACCTCTGATCAAGGGCGGTAGTTCTTGGTGACGTCCTTGATAGCCGCCCCCCCCCCCCCCCCCCCCCCCCCCCACCCCCCACTGCTGCTGTGGCCTCAGGGCCGGTAGGTCTTAATGACGTCCTTGATCGGCCTCCTGCAGATGGGGCAGCAGGCATTGATCTGCTTCTTGAGCTTCAGGCCGCACTCGTGACACAGGCACATGTGTCCGCACGTGTAGATGACCGTGTCCACCTCCTGGTCGAAGCACACCGTGCACTCGCCGCTCTTGCTGCCCCCGCCTCCGGAGGGCGCCTCTGGGGAGGGTAGGGTGGGCGAAACCGGTGGACTCAGCGGGGAGCTCGGGGCCGTGACTGGTCGTGAGAAAAAAAAAACGAGAACGAAAGAGAAAAGGGGAAAAAAAAACAGCTATCAACAAAACTGACTGGAAACACTGATTGTTGATGTGTCATGTGCAGTGTGATAATTCATTCTGTATGGCCATGCATGTTTTTTTTTATCTCCAGGGTAAAACTTGTAAATCCACTAACGTAAAATACATAACCATGCGTGTTTAGGACAGGATGTTTAAGGGACTGAGGAGCCTGCATATCCACCCACCTGCACAGGCTTGCTATGATAAATGTGGCCTGTCACACATCACAAATGTCACCACATGTCACTGCTTACCTGCTGCATGTCCCTGAGGTGACTAAAAAAAATAAACCTACCCAACCTGCTCCTGTTCACCTTGAACGCATTATAGATTCTACATCAACAAACTCTAAGACACACAAGATGTATGAATATGACATTAATAGTGGGACTGTTCTGTTGTAATTAGAATATCTCAGAACAGAGTAATGCTTTTCCTCCTTCGTTTAATTTCTTCCTTGTCATGCCGTCACCTCATAAAATCATGTATATTTATGATAAAATGGTAATAGGCTGATAAAAGGCTGAAGGTTACACACAAAGTGTTTTTTCCACATAGAGGAGCCTCAGATGGTAAAATAGGTTCCCTGCTGCAGAACACTGTGATTAAGTGCACAAGTGCAGGCCACGGACATATGACCTATAGATTCCATATAATCAGGTGGCTCTGAGTAAAATTAGTAGCCTCCACCCCAGCACATAACCACATCTGTGCTGCATCTAAACCAAAAGGGCACTAATGCAGACAGCTTTTAGTAGAACCTGTGAGAACCTGATGGCTTTTAGTAGAACATGTGGGAACCTGTTGGCTTTCTGTAGAACCTGTGGGAACCTGATGGCTTTTAGCAGAACCTGCGAGGCAGTGTCCATTGACAGAGACTAGGCCAGTGGTGAAGGGGACTCACCCAGAGATGACTCAGAGGCAGACGAGGAGCGGTTGACGCTGAAGGCTAGGTCGGAATCACTGTCGTCTGGTGAGCTGCTCTGCGAGATGGAGGGAGAGCTGAGGGGAGGGCTGGCCTGCAGAGTGCCTGTTCAGAAATGCAAACAGAGCCTGTGATTATGAATGGCAAATGACAGGACACTAATGAAATGTACTGATTTGTACTGATGTAAGGATCCATTGTTTGATTAATATCTGAGAGGTGGGTGGGATGGTATTGATGTTATTGTGTATTGTTTCATTACATTGTGATACTTTGATTGATAATAAAAAAATATTGGTTGACATTGAAAAAAAAAAAACATTGGAGAGTAGCTACTCTGTGAAGCTTCTGGAGCTTTCTGTTTGATCCTACAAGATGCTGCTTTCCTTCCAGCTATTCTTTTAGCCTCCGCGCTCTGCCTTGAGGGACTTTTCAGCACAGAGAGAGGCCCTCCGAGATGTGTTACATAATTGGGCTTGATAAAACTTCTGTTTTTTAGAACTGGGGCCAGTGGCGTCATGCCTGATCCCATAGTCCAGCTCGGCGGTGAGAGCTTGCAGGGGACGGGGATTATGGGGGAGTGATCCCATGAGCCTGGGCAGTGTCGCCCGAAATAAAGCCAAGCCAGACTCCGACTCGACTCGGGGGGCCAGACTCACCAGCAGACGTTTCTGCTTTCTCAGAAAACGTCAGAGTGGAAAGACAACATAATAAACATCCCTCCGGAATGAGCGATTCTCATGGAAACAACTGACTTGAACAAATGACCACGGCTGGGAATATTCCGGTTGATTTAGTGCAAGTCAAGTCGAGGGAGAAGAAATGAACAAACAAAAAAATGAATATTTACGGTTATTATTGTGTGTTTTTCATTACTTCATAAATCAAGGAAGTCCCAGCTTTCTTCCATCTGTATGTCAACAGCTTCCACTTCTCAACCACTGTAGACGTGCTAGACGTTTCCAATGAGCTCTACACCGCTCGTCCACAAGCGACCAGTGCTTGGCCAGTGACTGTAACATGGATATGACTTGGCTTAGACACAAATTAGAGCAGCTGCTCATCTGAATTATTCCCGGGACGAAGCTATTTAGACCGCAGCACGCCTCAGTGCAGGTCCAAATGAGTGGTGTCAGAAGCAGTCAAAGGCAGCAAAGAGCTTAGAATGCCCGACGTTCTCCGCCACTATTTCAACGATCCCAACGATTGTCACGAATGATTACTGCTTTGTTTTTACTAAGAGGAATAGATCTTGCAGCACAGAGAGGAGAGGGTAATTGGGGTCGAGTAGCTAGGGGGAGAGTGTAGTACACAGTGAGGCCAAACTACTCCACTAACTGAAAAAGAGTTTCTGTGTGTCTCTGTGTGTGTGTGTGTGTGTGTGTGTGTGTGTGTGTGTGTGTGTGTGTATCTGTATGCGTGCAAGTGTGTCTGTGTGTA
>NC_055976.1:14503524-14511024 GCF_018492685.1 Alosa sapidissima
GTGGGCCTCGAGAGTGAGTGGGCGCATCCGTTTGTTTTTTTGGAGCTTTAGACAAATATGCTGACTAACCCAACCTTAAAAGGAAGGCCTTGAGCTGCTCTTTTTTGAGATTTTTTCCCCTGTATAATGAGCTCTTCATATTGCTTCATGGCCTAAGCCTATTTCATCTGGCCATTCGTTAGACTACTAATGACAGCATCTTCAGCTTAAAAAAAAACAAGCGCGGTTACATAACAAGCATGAATAAATCCATAATATTCTGTAAGAAAAAAGAGAGAGCAATTCAGAATCCACAATTCAAGCGTTCTTTGGCTAGCAGTTTCAAAACAATTTGAGCAGTGAAGAGTCCTTTTCGTCCAATAAAGGCTTCTTTGTAGGGAACTGTTTAGGAAGTAGAGGCTTTTTATCGGGAGAAGAGTCATGTGCACTTTTGCCCTCAGACAGTTCCAACTGTGGAATGGAACTTCTCACAGGATTCTGCACATTCATCACCAGTTGTTCTTTCTGGGTACTGCTATACACTATTGTAAGAGCTGGGGCCTTTTTTTTGGCTGATGGGTTATTGCAATTCACACTATAGTCTATATAATTTATAGTCTAAATATTAGGTTAACACTTCCAGGAAAATATTTAAAATTGTTCTATAACCAAGGCTCAGAGAAATGCGCACACAGACATCGTTAACCACTCCGAGATCCGCCAGTGGTCTGGAAAGTGACGTCTTGTTTTACATACAAAAAAAAGGGGAAAAAAGCAACAGGAAGAACCATTATTCATTCAAGTCAATTCAACACAAATCAATGGACCCTTTCAAGAGAGTTCCATTATCAGCATCATAGTTGGCCCCACAAGACTTCCGTTTTAACATTCCATATGTTATCTTAATGCAGAGGAAGTAGATTGGGGCCCTAATAGAACGTTCAAGCATTGTTTTTGTTTTTATTGTTGAAAGGGTCTATAGGTCACTTTGTTCTTGAATGAAGTCACAGTCACAGGGCATTGGCATTGGCTCAGCATGGAGTACAGCCACCTCCACCCACCCTGCCACCCCTGGCTGTCCCTACTTACCCAGCAGCGTGACTTCCTGCGTGATCCCATAGATATCGATGATGGCCCACAGTGGGCACCCGATGCTCAGGCCGCAGTGGAAGAGGATGGGCTCGCCCTCGTTGATGCTGTAGAAGACCCGGCCGTGCCGGTCGGCCCAGAAGGCTAGCACGTTGTCCCTGAGCGCCAGCCTCTCGGGCAGCGCCTTGGCCCAGTAGCCCGGCCGCGTCACCAGGTCCGGGCAGGCGTACTTGGGGATGTCGGAGGAGGCCAGCTCGCCGGGGTCCAGGCTGGTGAAGCCGAAGCGCAGCGCGCCACTCCAGCCGCTATGGATGGCCGAGAGCCGCAGCCGGACCTTCTCGTAGAGGCGCACGGGCCGCTGGCTGAAGGTGATGCCGTTGCAGAAGCTGTTCTTGCGCGTGGCGCGCCGCAGATGAGCGTCCAGGCGGATGTTCTTGCCCTTGGCCTGCGGGTGGAAGCGCGGTGGTTCCGGGGCCAGCGAGGCTGGAGGGGCCGACGTGCGACGCTCCACACCGTTGCCCGGCAACGTGTAGTACTGCCGGCTGACCACAGGACGGTGCTGCAGGTTCGCATCTGATGGGGGGGGAAGACAACAACAAAACAAAGTTGTTTTTTATTTGTCACCAGACTCATAAACACAGTCAGACCCAAGAGAGTTCCTTTAAACATATGGGCATGTTCTAAGAACAGACAAAATGTTACCAAGTTCCATCAATCCACAATTTTACTACAAAATATAAGATTTGTTTTATTCTGTTTGTGTGCTTTATATCAAACCTAAAAGAAAAAAACAACAAAACTAATCACACGCTGTTATAGTTCACCAAATCTATCACAATAACTGAATTTTAGCCTGTGAGAGTTTAACGGCTCAGTCCAACTTGAACTTCTTTCAATATCATTTTATTACGCAAACCTCCCATATAGCTGCCATTGTCAGTGTCATCTCAAGCGCATCCTGTAAGACCTGAGAACTCGGACTTGGCCCTTACCACCGCAGCAACACCCACTTGGGACCCGCACAACAGGCTTGTTAAATTTGATAAAGCCCAGAATGCTGATTCATCCGTTTTAAACAGCTCTCCATGTTTCCTTTCCCACACCACCTCACAGCAAGACATGCTGTCAACCTCTGGAATGACATCCAGACGGACTGTTACACCAAAAACGACAAAAAAAGGGAAAAAAAAAAAGAAACTTGTTCCCACACTGTCCTGCATCTCTCCTCCTCCTCTCTTCCTCCTCCTGCTTCTCTTCCTCCTTCTCGCTCACTCACACTCTTGCCCCGCTGATCTTTGGGTAATCTTCCCATCACCCCCCCAGCAGGTCACTGCCGACACACACATGGGGAAGTGTTCAGCCTTAACCCTGGGTCCCACATCCAGAGGCTATATGAGTTTGTGTGTGTGTGTGTGTGTGTGTGTATGTGTGTGTGTGTGTGTGTGTGTGTGTGTGTGTGTGTGTGTGTGTGTGTGTGCACGCGCTTGAAAACAGTGGCATGTTCCAGGAGGTCTCCGGCTGGGTGACGAAAGTGATCTAAGACTCCCTATGGGGGGGATGACCGCATGTACCACACAACAGCCCAGCCCCCCGGGCCAGAAAAAGAACTGAGACCAACAAAAGAACATCTGTCATTCTTAAGTGTGACAGACAGGCAACCTCAGAACCCCAAAAAACACATATTACTCAACACAGTACCATGAGTTCCGCCTCACACAGTAATCAGCTCTCCCAGGACATGCTGGAGTTTTTCCCATCCCAACCCTTATGATTTGAATTACAGCGTCGCTCTCACATCTCCCTCATAATAATATTTGGATGAACTGTAAAAAGGTCATGTGATCTGACTATTTTGCGATGACTACTTGTAAAGATATGTACTGTATAGGTTACAAATAAAGATGCGACCTATTTTGCTTATTACAAATAAAAAATTGACATATGGCATATGTTTTCTCTGTGTCAGGGTCCTAAGATCGAGGCTAAGGCATGTGAGGCTAAAGCTGGGCTCTGTGACTGAGGCAATTTGTGGCTGGCCAAGAGCAAGAGCTTGTCATCCGCGTCCCATTTAATCTTCCAACTCATCTGTTTTACTGCGTAGCGGAGGTCTCAAGGGGCAAATGAGATGCTTTAAAAGCCCATCAGGAGGCCTCCGTTTGAAAGGGCAACAATAAACAATGCGCTACACAATGGCATGATAAAAATTTATCTCACTCCTTTCGGAATAACAGTGATGATCTGTGTTGAGACCCAAAGAGGCTGGGCTGGGCTGTGGGGGTGGGCGTGGAGCTGAGACAGACGGACTCTAACAGGGGAATATTGGCCTGGCCTTGAACAATGCCACTAAGATCAGAAACGGGGTCATGTGAAATTATACAAATCCATCATGTCCCGCATATTAATTCTGTGAGTCACGCTCTGGAGTTCTCCCCGCCATGGCTCTGCAGTCTGTAGACATTTGACTTAAAACATACTACGCTAGTATTTTTTCTGGGGATAATTAAGATCTTAGGCAGTGACGGACTGGACAGTCTGGCATTTGGGCAGATGCCAGAAGGGCCGCAGCCTCTCGTGGGCCGACTGGGCCGGCCAATCACGGGACGGCATGCTTGTCGGGTTCGTGCGGCCCCTTTATTGCAAGGCCGGTTCCACATTATCTCTCGGCCCACTATCACGCATCAATGATGTTAAATGGCTTCAAATCAGCCATTTATCTCTAACTCCCTCTTCCTCCTATACAGTGGGAAACTGATCAGTATTTATACCAGATATGAGTCTCTATACTACAGTCATGGTGACCCTCAATATTTACATCAGTCTACATTCTTTTGTAGCCTTATTCAATCAAATGTTTAAAAAGTGCATTGTTTGAAATTGAAATACAATAAATATGCCTGTATCTTTTATTTTATTATTGGTTTACAAAAGTTATATGAAGCAATAACTTCTGGGAATTTCAAAACCGAATGCGTCTACTTCCTTCAGCACGGGGAATTGTATGCCGATCTAGCATGCTTTGATCCTCATAATATTCCCTTTATAAAAGCTAATAAACTGCCCCCAAATGCACTTGGAAACATAAGTGAATGTCTGCTTAAATTTAGTGAAGATGCTACGGCCGAAAATCTACAGTCAGAATTGACACCTGGCTACGCACTGGGACAGCCTGAAAAAGTCTCCTCTAAACGAGTACACAGTCAGAGCTGAACTTTGATGATGCTGCGGAGATAGAGGAAGATACAGAAATAAACCTGGTGAGCAAGAAATGTGCTACCTGCAAGAATTGTGCAATCTGTTGCTATTTCCTTCTCCAGCAGTTAAACCTCTTTGCCTGTGCCTACAACAATATATGGTTAGCATAGCATATAAATTCCTACTAACACTGGCATGTACTCAAGTGGCATGCGAACTGAGTTTTTCCACTCTTAAATTCATCAAGAATCGCCTAAGGACACGATTGTCACAGGATAATTTGGAGGCCTTTATGCTGATGGCGACAGAGAAAGAGGTCGTAATGAACTTGGATGCTGATGACGTGATAGACAGTGTTGCGGAGAAAAGCAAGCTCCTTCGCACCTTGTTAACTGCATGACGTTAATTAAGACACGTTTGTGGAGCGGCTGCTCTGATGATCTATTCTAGGCTATTCTTTTTTCATTTTCATATTGCATTCATTTTTTTGGAGTTGTGCATTGATATATCCATGTTCTTGGTTTAGTCTTTATGTTTATTAAAGTTAGAGTTCATCACCAATGGGGCTACAAACGTGCATGTTCTTTCCCGTGCATGTGAAGTTATATCTGTGTGTTGCGGGCACGTGCACGCACGTGCGTGCATGTCCCCTTGTGGGCCGCTGGTTGGTGAAAATGCCAGGGCCGTTTTTTAATCCCGGTTTAAGTGCTAGCGCTATCATGCCTGATGTGATCACTATGCTGTTGCCATATCAGGGGACCAGACATAAAAGAAAGCGCTGACACTAATAGGACACTGGAAACGTACACCGCTGCAGAACTGCAACCTGGTCAAATAACTGCCTCTGGCATCCCTACTGATTCTATACATAGATCTCATTTAGATACCGAGAGATGGATAGAGATGTGTGCAGGTGAATGGAGGCCATTTTTATGGTTTCAGTACTTGCCGTAGATTAAGAAGATAAAGCCGCTCGTTTTCCTCCAAAGACAATCATTCCTTTCTGTCTCGTTATTAGGAGTGGCCCTGAGGACTGTTTACTAAACTAAACTGCTCTGGACTTTTAGAAGCAAAGGATCAGACAGTGTGCTCGCTCTGCTCGATACACACTATTTCCCTCTTTCCTCATTAGGCGTTAGGGATAATTATACTATAAACTGTCGTGCAACAATCAAGGGTGCTACCTCCACCGAGCAGCATCTGTAACGCCTCGATCAGCAGCCAGGGGCTCCAGCCGTCAAGACATAGGCCATCTTACACGAAGCATAAACCTTGACGCTATTGGAACACATGTGCCTGTGTATCTTAAAGTCTATCATTCCAGCAGTCCAATCCTGACCTTATGGTTGTCTCGTAATCAAAATTAGCAACAGCTACATTTCGTTGTATGGTGTTTGAATATGTAAATAGTGCAACATACTATAGTTTGTGTAAATGGTTATTGGGCAAGAACAATACTATCATTGCACACAATGAGCTCTATCTTGCGTCCCAGCGCAATTGACTTGGTATACTCGTGCTTTTGTCTTTCCTATTTTGCAGTCAGCGCATATTGGAATTTTCCCTTCACTGTAAATTAGGGAATGCAATTGCGCCCACGGGGTCGGTTCAGCGAAAAGACGGGGCGTGTTCCGGCGCAAACGTTTACTGTTGATATTTTGCAGTTTCAGAAAACAATTCCGCCACAGACCAGGAACTCCCTGGTCTAAAGTCTGTGGCGCAAATGCAGATGCTATTTTAAGGGCGCATGCATGACTGAATGCGTTGTACACCAATCTACAGACACCCCCGTGCACAGACGGAAACATTCAAAGCCTTGATAATATTTGTCCATTTCCCGGTTTTGTTCGTGCATTGGTGACCTAAAAATTTAGTAGCCTATATAGTACAACATCTACATGCATTATCTTTACAACAACAACGCCTAATTATGACTAAGGTTTTAAGCACCATAATTTTGCCTACCTTGTTGTAGCCCATCTGAAATAACTCCAATCTTTGTTATGTTCCCTCCATCCTTTCGTTATTTTCAAAAAACGTTTTATATCCATGATGGCCTTGAAGTCTTGAGTTAGTGAATTAGCTTAAATCAGCTTTTATGTGCTGTTAACCAGCAACCATAGATAGTACAAGAAAGCAGCAAGTATGGCTACAATTTCTGTAGTTGCTGCATCCATTCATTGTTATTCTCTCTCCTGCTCAAACAAATGTTGTGCGTGCATTAAGTTGATGATAACGTGTTTACAAACTCTACTTAACAGAAAATATTAAATAGCCTACTGTCATGCAGTTAATGGGATACTGTGCAGAGTTGAAAGTTAGGTCAACTTGTAAACTGTTTTTTCGTTGTTGAGTTGCCTAGGGTAAGGAGCCCTTGCTTGGCCGCCTGTGCTTCGCAATGCACACTTCACTCCTCTTATCTATACATCGTAGTTCCCATTTCTGTAAACCATACATCATTTCAAAGAAAAATATTACCACCCGAGGGAAATCAGTGTGGTGTCCATTAAGATGTGAAAAAATAGGCATAAATCTACACATTTTCACGAATCACGGATGTGTTGATGACATAAATTAGGAAATATTAGAGGACTTAAGGAGACGTGATGTTGAATTGCATGCCGATGCCATTTAACCCAAAGGCCCCAGCGGCAGCACGGGAGAGTATGTTAGATTATACTGTAAATTGCAAAAATATCGCCATGCATTCATAACCTCGTGATTCAGTTAGAGTGATCCCAAACAGGGACGGATCATGGCTTGTGCCAAGTGTGCACGTGCACAGGGGCCCTCAGCCAATGGGGGCCCTCGGATTTAAAAAAAAATTGCCATGAATTTAGGCTAGATTATGCCCGGTGCTTCTGTCTGTTAATTTGCGGCACAACTGAATGGTGTTATGGAACCGCAGACTGAAAGAAAAATAAACTAAATGTTTTCCTGATCAATAAATACTTCTTAATTCATAAAATATAGAGGCATAACATTACGTGGAAGTGGTAGGCTATGAGTGCTCATTCAATGTGTATGCGTGTTTGCGAAAGTGAAACTGACCCACTCGTGGGTAGGTGAATGAAGTGGATTTCTGCAATGTTCATGAAAACAGCATAGCGATTGGATAGCCTAATAAATCGTGACTTGTTGTAGTAGGCCTAACAGTAGCTTATATCGTAGCAAATAGCCTACGGCGATGCCGATGACAGGCCTACACTTATTTCACTCGTCTCGCTGGAGTGAGCGCAT
>NC_055976.1:14516024-14593524 GCF_018492685.1 Alosa sapidissima
AAAAACACATTGCATTTACATAGCATGTATATAGATGAAGGGTTCTAGCATTGCATTTACATAACATGTATAGATGGAGGGTTCTAGCATTGCATTTACATAGCATGTATATAGATGGAGGGTTCTAGCATTGCATTTACATAGCATGTATATAGATGGAGGGTTCTAGCATCGCATTTACATATATAGATGGAGGGTTCTAGCATTGCATGTATATAGATGAAGGGTTCTAGCATCTACCAAAGAGCTGCTTTAAGAAATTGTAGGGAGAATGAGAAGTGTAAGTTCATGACTGCACTCACAGCATCTGACTAGTGTTTGCTCAATGTTCAATGTGTGTGTGTGTGTGTGTGTGTGTGTGTGTGTGTGTGTGTGTGTGTGTGTGTGTGTGTGTATGTGTGTGTATGTATGTTTGTGTGGGGCATAGGAGGAACTGAGAGTGGTGTGGCATTAGAACATGTACTTGCTGTCCAGAACGTTAACACACGTGTAACTCGGGGGGTGTGGGGTGAGGGGTCCAGGGGCCGGGGGCATATTTTTAGAGATAGACTCTTTGTGCATATGATGCGTCTCATCTTCAATTTGCCCTTCAGAGCAAGAGGCACAACAAACAGCAAAACATCACAAGATTGATCATGACAGTGGATGGAGAGAACATGCTAAGATAATGTTCCCTTAGAGAGAGAGAGGGAGGGAGAGAGAGAGAGAGAGGGAAAGAGAGAGACTATGACCACATATTCTACAAAAGGAGGACTTCTTGCTAGAATCACTTCACACAGACAGTACAAAGCATTTTCCCCCTTATGCCAAGGAGAGCGCATATTCCTGTAATCACCAATAAACCATCCCACAGAATCACATGAAAGCACTTGGGCAATTTTATTTGACGATTACAATATTTCTCTTTTTTTTCTATTCCTGTGCCTGGAAAACATGGAATCATTATCCATAGGCTGTAATTGAGTCGTTTCTATAGTTTCATATATTAAAGGGAAGGTCAGTCCCGGAACACAGATTTCTGTACCCCAAATTCACATCTGTATGCAATTCCCTGCCATACAGCAGAGAGGAAAAAACGATGGCGACTGGTAATGGGTGTTCACGGAGATATAGTTCAACATTTAAATATCAGCTAGGACAATAAACATGTAATTGGTCCATGCATTATTGATTAGGCCTACTCTCGCGCACGGAGTCTTGACAAACCATGGCTTGTTAGATCTCAGACAGACCACATGTTTCCTGTCTTCTCACAAGTCGAGGCACAAGGGGTAGCCTATGCCAAACTGCCTAACTGAATTCGGTGTTTATTCGATCAAGAGCCATCAGCACAAACATCTGTGGGAAATTAAAATCGATTGAAAGACTTCGCTTGCACTTGAGACACAAGTCAACTACTGATGACTTGGCTACTGGCACACCTACGGGCTTTTCTGTCAACAACATAAGGTCGTTGGCATGGTAATTCACACCTACGTTAGGCCGACAGTAGAGGTGTAGTCTAGTAGGTCAGGTTAACAGTCAGGTGAAGTACACTGCGCTCACCTGCTGCAGTCTCTCCACCGCGAAAATAAGCGCCCTTTTTCCCATCGGTGTAAACATCCATGACATATGATCAAAGGCCTAGAGTAAGCTACTAAAGAGGCTGACAATAGCAATACTATAAATACAATCTAGAGCTAACAAGACAGGCAAGCTATTTATGGGTGGTAATGGCATGCTCAACAATAAAGCGGTCATACATAGGCTACGACACAGACTAAATAAGAACTAGTCAAAGAGTATGAAAAAGTCAACGACAATGATCAAAAGACTTTTCAAAAGACTTCAGAACATACCGGGCTGATTTTCATTTAGCCTAGGTAGGCTATTCTCTTGTGTGTATGTGTGTGTGTGTGTGTGTGTGTGTGGTCTTTTTTTGTTTTGTTTATCATTGGTGTTCCCTAATCTGAACCACCTGACAGTGTCAAGCTTTCACTTTACGCTGACAACGACTGGGAAATAAAGGAGAATATCACTAATGTCCTTTATTTTTCAAAGAACCGAGAAAACCCTCGTCGTTACCCAAACCTGTAAGGGGCCGCAGCCTGCATAACTATGTCCAATGAAAAGATGATTCCCCCCAAGTTCTCACAATAAATTTACAATTCGATGAATCCTCAGACAAAGTAACGTGGAAAGTGGCCTAAAAACAATACTGTAGATGACACTGCAATAAATAATAGGCCAAAAACCTATATCATAACTACATCAACTACATCATATGTACACTAACAAATTCAATCATGTTCATTGTAGAATGATAACCTACCCTACAGTAGCCCACATTATATGATTTATCCATGAACATGTGTGCATATTCTTCACTACCTTATGCAGAAATAAATAAATAACGACAGAAAACGTCACCTACGCTGAACTGAGGGAATCACCACACTGACGTGCGCTGTGGAAAACGGTCTCTCACAAAACACAAAATCAACTATGACAGACAGCCAGTGGTCTACGTTGTATGGAAACCTGGCCGTGACTGATAATAACCACATGCAGAAATATGCCACTCTTCAATGATTCTTTATGTCTATTCAGACACTCCTGTATTGCCACCTTATCATTCCTCACCCACGCACGCTCTCACCGCGCCACTCACGCTGCAGCGACTCAAGACAGTTGTCGGGAGGGGTAGAGGCAAAGCATGGTACAGTAGCCTTCAAGTAAAGAAATGAGGACAACCCATCTTTACCCACGCTCATTCTAATCATCTGCAATATAGACCCAATCATTGCATTATACACTCAGTTTATGGGTGATATATATTTTAATAGCTTACCAATGAGCGGTTTGGGAGTCGTATTCCCCATTATTTCCAATAAGTCGTCTCCCCTGATGACAAGTGATTTCTTAATGCAATCATCCGTTGTCCATCCATTTATGCTCGACAGACGTATTAAACCTTCTGTGACTTAAGGGTGGACTACTTTTAATGCCATTGTCAACCATTCGCTTTGCGCGGTGTCTTCAGACTGAAACGCTAACATGCTCATCTTATCTGTGCCGACGCAGCGCAGCTCCCAACGAGTCGCCCTTATTGGTGCACTGCCCCCTCCCCCCTCCTACAGTTTGGATCTTCTCTCACTTCTGTACAACTTTAAAGGAACCGCAAGCGCGAGTTCATGGGCACATAGCAGAATGCGCTCATCGGCGCGAAGCCCATAAAAAAATAATTCAACTGGGCAAAATATTAATTTGTCTTTATGTTATTTGATTGTTTTCAAAATGTGTCCCATAACATGCAAAGACGGTTGCCATCAGATTGAAAAAAAGAAACAAAGTGTCTGGCATGAAATGTAATAGCGTTTCAAAGGGATTGAAATATGCCCTCGGCTCAGGCCATGGTGTGTACAGCATTTGAGGAGAAATGTTGATGTATGTCGCAATGTGATTCCCAGTATCTGAAACTGTGGGGAATTCTTCCTGGCTGGCTGTGCATTGTAAGCGGCCGGTCATATCCTCCCATCCCTACCCACACCCAAAACGGACCGGCCAGCTGTCCAGGAAACAATGTATGGTGTAAAAGTTAAAAAAAAAAGCGGGGACACGCAAAATGTACCCCTTTTTTGAGAGGGGGGGGGGTAGCTTATGGCATCTTTCTTACCCCCTACTGCTTACAAAGAAGAACCACCAAGCTCACAACATCTCAGGGTATTTTTTAAAAAATACACAAGCCTTGTAAGGAAATTACCCACCTCCCTTCCCCAATACCTCCATCCTCTCTCTCTGTGTCTCTCTCTCTCTCTCTCTCTCCCCCCCTCTCTCGGCCTTGACCAGAGGGATCCGCTCCAGCTGTATCCTGCCTGCTGAACCTGAGTCCGTCTCTCTGGAGCGCCGGGACAAACGGGTTGGCCCCCATAATCGCAGGCCCCACGCCAAGGGCTATCCAGCCCTGAGCCAAGCAGCCGAAGGGAGACCAGCGCCACATGATTACACATTAGATGCAGCATTTGTGTGTGTGTGTGTGTGTGTGTGTGTGTATGTGTGTGTGTGTGTGTGTGTGTGTGTGTGTGTGTGTGTGTGTTTATGTGTGTGTAGATACAGTGGAAGAGAGAAAGGCAAAAAGAAAAAGTTTGTGCATATGACAATTGTTTATGTGTCTGCAGCGGAAGGGAGAGAAGAGAAAGAGGGAGAGAGTTTGTGTGTGTGTGTGTGTGTGTGTGTGTGTGTGTGTGTGTGTGTGTGTGTGTGTGTTTGTGTGTGCGTGTGTGTGTGTGTGTGTGTGTTTGTGTGTGTGTGTGTGTGTGTGTGTGTGTGTGTGTGTGTGTGTGTGTGTGTGTGTGAGTGAGTGGCAGAGTGTAAGTAAGTAAGAGAGAGAGAGATAAAGAGAGTGAGAATTCTCATTCTCATTTGAGATAAGAGATCTTAGCAAGCAGTGATAAAAAAAACAGTCCAGCAGAAGAAAGCCCAGCTCTGCTTGATGTCATATTGTGTGTTAATGCAATCACTTTCAGTAGGAGTACTCTGATGTAATCTTTTCCTAAATACCCCAAATCACAAACCTGGCCACAAAGAGATCCCCAATAGTTCAATCTTGGGCTTGTGACCTATTTAGCAGATCCAAAAACAACACTTCATTTTAAAACCAAGCTGACTTTCCACTTGGGTTGTAGGAAAAACATGAAAACTTGTCACTTATCAGTACATTTTACAATGTCAAACAACAACAATGTAAAAGCTGTTCTCACAGATGAATTTAGAAGAATCAATGCTATCTGAAGAGACTGGAAACAAGGTCGAACAAGATCCCAAGAGGGTGTCAGAGCAAAATGTCCCATGAGGGCTTTGTCTGAAAGGCTAAGGAGGGGACTGCGGGGCTAATTATAGCCGCGTGAGGAAGAATAAAAAAGTAAATAAAACAGAAAAAATAAACTCTTTCTTTATTCTCTGCCTTGTTTGTTTTAACAGGAAGTGGTGGCCCACACGAGCTATGGACAAGATGCGAGGCAAGCCTGAAGCAGAAGTAAAAAAAAAAAAAAAAAAAAAAAAAGGTCCTCGACACCCATGTCACAGGCTCTGAAAAAGAGGAGGGGTTGAGAAACAGCGACGCAGGAAGTGTGCACTAAGCCATGATTGAGATCGCAATCAAGCTCTCTAAGTGCAACCTCCATATCTTCAAAACAAGAGTTGGTTGGAAATTATATGTTAATTTGGGGATGATGTCGTTTTAACCTTAAAGGCCTCAATCAAGCTTCCTGTGTGCAACCTCCATATCTTCAAAAAGGAGCCAAAGAATTTGTTGAGAAACCTAAAAACGGGAGTATGTCTTAACCTTAAATGCCTCTGAGATCTATTTTTAGACTGCATTTTTGTCCTAATAAGAGCAAATGAAAACAAATTATTCTGCTTTTTTCATGTTGAAAGGCCAGTAGAGAGTTTCAAGTACATGTCCTCCGGCTGTCCTTATCTGGAGATTTCTCAAGGCATCTAAACCATGAGTAAGACAGTGTGTGTAGATGAAAACATGTGCTCCTCATAGGGAAGCATTAAGCCAGGTTTGCCAGAGCATTGGCCCAGTATACTTGCAAACAAAATGACAACGGTAAGCCATGCAAAGCTTAATCCTTTGATTAGTTTGAGAATGTGCCATTTGGAAGTCTCCCTACTGAAGAGAACCTGCCATGTCTAGCCAATTATTTCATCTGCATTTTTCAGGAAATTATTTAGTGCCATCAAGGAATTGAATGATTTATACTGTACATGCTTCCTGTGTAAAGACTTGGCAGTATTCACCAGGGAGACAACATGGCATCACACATCTGCTTCAATGCACACTTTTTTGCTGAATCAGCTATTCCTTTATGTGTGCTGCTGTCGTGCAACCATAGCACATAGACCTGTATTTAACCAGAAGCTGATGTTTTACTAAGCTGTGAGCAATACTAGCATTTCTGGCCAACTGAACTTGCTACTGTGTGCCAGCCGCTGTCCCCCACTCCACCCTCCAGTCAATCTATGAATGCACATGCAGAATAAGTAAATGAAATACGCAAAATAAGCATTGATTACATCAAAATATCATCTGCTGACATCAGACCAAGAGTCCCAGATATATATTTTGTTATAATCATGTTCTAATATTTCTGTGGTAGGCTACATATCACAGTTAGTGTAATGGCAGCCAGTATAAGAACTCTAAATGACCAAAACAATAAACGGATGAGAGAATGTCAACACCATCCAAACTTATCTCATGTTCGTGAGACTTAAAACACATTTTGCAGCCAGAAAGGAAGGCTGCCTCATCAGCCATAAACAGCATTAGCACAGAAATGTCACTCTGATTTCTCTATTAGCGAGGGTGAGGGGCGCTGAGGGCAAATCTATGAGGAAGGTCAGTCTGTAACACATGGTGACTCATATAGCTCGCTAGGCACAAAAAAAGTAGGCAGAGGACAGTGAATGCATAATGTCCAACAAAGTAGGACTAAAACCCAATTCTCATGTAACAGCGAGTCTCAGAGTGAAGCTCCTTCTGCCGAAGCGAGATGAGCGCTCCAATCTCCGTGAGCAGCCCTGGCATGCTTCACAGCAACCGTTGCCATGCGGCAAAATGACTTTTCCCTTGGATCGCAAAAGTGTGAGATCTGCAGTATTTTAATTCCCCTTAAGTTTTTCTTTCTCTCACTCACGTCTCTCTCTCTCTCTTTTTTCCAAAGGCACTCCAAACATGCCAAGCAGATGGCGATGAGAGAAAAGACTGTTTGTCTCAGCGGTGCGCTGCAAGATGGGCTCATCCAAACCAGAGCTCGCAAATCTCATCACAACGTGAGTCATATGCCCAGCCACCCTCAAAGAGAAAGCTTGCATTCACATTAGTTTCAAATGCTTCAGGACTGAAAGAGAGACAACGACCAAGCGCAAGAGAGAGAGAGAGAGAGAATATACATCCATGTCTGATTGAGAACCATCTCAAGTGAATATAAGCGATCAGACAGGCCACGCAATGTGGTTATACTCTAGGGGACTGGTGCACTACCTTCAGCCTTGAGTCTGTAAGTCATCTCCCTGGGAGTTTGAGAAAGATCGCTGGAGTTGGGGGCCAATTTCATAACAAATCATGTCATCTTGAGTAACCTCCACCCCATTAAATCCTGTCACATCTGAAGACCCAGTGTTTGACAAACGCATTGTTTCAGCTAGGTCTTTAGTGACGGGGCCACATGTAAATACTTCCAAATTAAAGTTGTTGATTTAAATATTGCAGGGGCCAACGTGGCTTCCTTATCGGAGCCAGCAGAGGCATTTGCTTCTAATTGGCGTCATTTCGAAAAAGGGAATTCTTGCCATGTGTTGTGTGTGCCTCGGCAGATTGCTTTGATTAGGACGAGAAAGGAGAGAAAGAAACGAACGCGTAAGACAACCAAGTTTTTTTGCGGTGGACCGGAGCGGCCATGAAGGGTGGTTTTTTTTCGTGCCTCTCGGAATCGAGTCATCTGAAGCCGAAACGCAGCGCGAGGGAATCGAAAACACTTGTCTGGAGTGTGTGCGTGTCTTGACTGACACCCAGTCTCTGCGATTTCAAATGGCAGGGGCCCTCCGTGGTGCGCAAATGACTTTTGGTGGAAAAACAAAACACAAAAACCTCAGCCCGGGCCGCACCGGAGGGACCAGGGGTTTACAACTCAGGCATTGTTTGTGTACCGACTGTGGAAGAATGCGATCCATTCATGTCATCCATTGTGTTCAGGGCACATCATAACACTGTGGCATCATTATGGTCTGGTCTTATCCCTAACGTTCATCTCGGAGGAGGAAAGATTGTAAAGAATGCAACGCTATTTGTGTACTATGGCGACTGTTGTGCTTGTCACTCTTCTTTTAGGAACACCATATTGTTTGATTGATGACATAAACACAATCTCCCATGGCTGTAGGGCATTAGGCTGGGGCCTCGGTTTAAGACATTCAGGTCTCATAACTGCAGCAAATAAACACCCGAGCAGCCGCAAGGCCTCACTTTACCACTGACATCCACTTTGTCTGATTGCATGATGGCGAGGGGCACCGACTAACATGTTGCCTACATGCAGTTATGGGGTCACCCCATCCATCCCCATCCTGCTGTTGTTTGACCAGATGTTAGCTAGTCACGACTCTTACTTCCCCACAGCCGGCTTAATGGAGATGCACAGAGGATGCCCGGCCAGGGAAGCTTGAGGAAATACTTCGTGCACCGCAAAAAAAGCAAACAAACAACTTGTTTTCCTCTGGGTTAAAGGTCGTGGCTCTGGACTGAATGTGATACTGGCCTCTTTGCCCTTTGCTCATAAAAATGCACTATTTTTAGTCGTCATTAATCAGAAAAGCATTTTTGCTACTGTTCAGCATAAGTAGTACTGTGTGATAAACTGATTAGTAAATGAGGAAGGCCGTCCACTGACTATATCATTTCCCCAAACTGTTCTTCCCAATACAGTAAATTTATCGTCTTAAGTCCGAAGAGGATTTTTTATCAGTGTATATAACGTTATCAATATACCAATTCAATCAACTTGATTCAATATAATCTCATTACAAACAAAGAATGATGTCAGCAAAGTAATAAAATCAGTATGTCATAGGTCAGGACGTAGTTCAAAGAGATCTAGTTTGGCTGTGCATCTGTTGAGCGTTTGCCAGTGCTGGGATGTCAAGGTCATGTCCTCTTTGTGTGACACCACACAATGAGAGTCTTCTCCCCCAGCCATAATGTGGTCACTACCCGATCGGCATGTGCCAGAAATAGAAAAGCTTGCTGGTCCACCCCTAGCTTGCAGTCAGTCATACAGGCTATACTGTACGTGCCTGCTACATCGGCCACAAAGCGCCCCCGAGAAAATGGGTCACGTGTGTGTCCGAGACCTCAGGTAAACAGTCTTTTACATGGGTCCTTTTCCCCCAACTCTTTCCCTATGTAACCCTTCACCACTGCTAAATGGCTGCTTTTGTGTTGTAAATGGTTTTGAAGTTCAAAGTGATTTGTATCATTATTCCTCCTTGAATAGGGTGACTCACCTTGCATTGTGAGGCTGATGGCGGAATGAAAGTGAATCGCTGTGTGTGGCCAGACACCCACACAAACAAAACATACAATTTCAAAGGAAAGGCCCTTTATTCAATCACTCCAGGGTAACACTATTAGACTCCAAATCCGCAAATAAATCTAACGCTGAAACCTATACCACATATTAATACAAACAGCTCATAGCAGCAACACTGAGTGATAATGGTGTGAGTAAAATAAGATACTTCTATCATATAGACCCTTTCAACAATAAAAACAAAAACAATGCTTGAACGTTCTATTTGGGCCCCAATCTACTTCCTCTGCATTAAGATAACATATGGAATGTTAAAACGGAAGTCTTGTGGGGCCAACTATGATGCTGATAATGGAACTCTCTTGAAAGGGTCCATAGACCAAGTACAGTGTTTCTCTTAAAACTCAGGACCGCCTGCTGATGAATGCGTAGCAATACCACGCTCCAAAGGAGAATTTCACTTCTAAGAAACGTCTAGACATGACGAAGAGGGAAGGGATGCTTTTATGATGAGGCTGATGGAATGGCTGAGATGCTCGAGTAAGCTAAGCTGCCACATTCACAAGTCGCAGTGTCCTTGAGAAGGGGAATTTTCAATCCCTTGTCAAGACAACAGATTTATGTCGCAAATATGGCTAATAATAACTCCATGGATTCAGTTCCTTGGAGGCGTGACAACATCAGCAGTATGCATGCATCCACTAGGCCTACATTGTAAAATGGTCTTGTCAGCTAAACCTTTAAGCCTGAATGTCGTTATACAATAATAAGAGGGGAGAAAGTTAAAGGAATGTTTGCCAAAACTCTTTGTTTACGAGTTCAATGCTGCTCCCAACCTTATTGGACTCCCTTGCTCAGATGCTGGAACATAAAGCAATGTTTGAGAGTGTTGGGAAAGACTTGCAGATGCACTGTCATTCTAAGCCTTTCATTAATTGGTGCAGGAGAACAGAGGCAGATTTTTGTGGCAAATATTAAACAAGGATTCCATCTTAACGAAAAGCGATTTCCAGCCCACATGCCATCGTTAAAATTTATGACACAATTTAGGGAAATGGCTCCTCGGGCATTTTTCGGGAATTACCAAAAACTGCCTCATGGCTTAAGGCTCCTAAAATGTGACCTCTTCGTTAGCTGCTCGCTAACATGATGGCGGGCAGAATGTGAACCCTGATTCTTGTTAAGTATAATGCGAGTGGTTTTCGAAGGATAAAATGCAGCAGGGGAAACTTTGCATTGTGGTTTGCCATTTTCAGCTACCGCTGTACCCTGTCTACCTCCAAGAGCTCTACCTCCTCCTTAAAACCTTTGAAAATAAGACGCAGTAAGACATTCTCCTCTTTTCAGCATTTATCTGACCGAAAGCAGCAGGTTTGGAACATGCTGAGCACCAGTGGTCTATCAATAAAAGTGTTTGAACATCCGCTATGCACACGAGAGAGCCGGGATCTACTCTGCGTTAGTGCACTGAAATCAGAGCCATACGTTTGGACACAAGCTTCACAGCAAGCTCCATAGCTTTTCTCCCCAAGAAACACAATGAGCTCAGCTCGGTCCCCCAAGCTTGCCTTACGCACGCGGAGGGCCGGGGCCAAGTCACGGCCTAAGGGGAACACTGTTTACAGCGACTGTCACTTCAGGACACCACATGTTGTTCAGCGGGCCTGCTTTGGACACGGCCAACACATGACCGCCAACGCCGAGAGGGGGAAACGAGTGCAGGCCCCGACACCACACCACACGCCAGTCCCTGCCACATGTGGCACGCGAACTCAACAACGTCATCACAGAAATCCAACAACAGAGGCCAACAACAACAAAAAAAACAGAAACACTGTTTGCATTGGGAGTTATTAAGCAAATTGTCCCCAAGAAAGAGGCTCCTAATCAAAATCAGGGCTGCACTGCTTTTGATGTGTTTGACATGGGGACTTACCATTTCTTAAGGTTTGTGTTCCAGATTATGGTCAGCATGTCGCATGCAGCGATTGTGTGGGTGGGGGGCACGCTCAAGCTCTACACACTAAAACAAAACTACCACCAGCGGGCCTTTGTCAACAGCCATGGTATTTCCTCCCTGCGAACAATTCACATCCCATATGGATCACCAAGCCAACAGTGTAACTACGCAAATCTGTGCTAACCTGTTACTGCCAATGCAAAATAAAAACAAGCAAGAACTAAGTAACCAAGACAACACTGAGAGAATCCCCCCCCCCCACACACACAAAAAGAGTGTATCTATATGCGTGTATTGGCATCCCTGGAACTTCACTCAAATGTATATGTGGAGATGCATGTGCTGTACGATGGTTAACAGAGTCCCATGTAGCTATTTGGACATTGACCTGCCAGGGTTAACATGCTAAACAAAGCTAAGTGGGGTTAAAGGTTAAAGAATGCCTGGGCACTGAAAGCAAAAACAGCATGACTATTGTTTCAAGTGGTGACAAATCTGAAACCTGAGCGGCTCTTTTTAAAACTCTTGTTTCCCCCTTCTAGGGTGCAGACCCCCTGCCTTCTAGGAGCGCCAGGTTGGTTTCCATGAAAAGGAAGAGCAAACGGATAGGCTGGCCATGCATGTTGTGCCCCTGCTGTGATACCTCCTGTGGAAGGGGCACAAAGGCCATGGTCAGTATGCCCATTTGTTTTCATGTTTCATGGAAACTGACCTGGGTGGTTTTAGTACTAGGCTACCCAAACTGTGCGTGCATGTGTGTGTGTGTGTGTGTGTGTGTGTCTGTGACCTGGTCCTCTAAACCTGTGAAGAACTGCAGAGGACAATTACATAATATTTTGACCCCCTTCCCCCAACAGGCACACCGGGGGCACAGGACACCCCCCCCCCCCCCCCCCCCCCCACACCCACACACATGTCATATACACCCACACTTCCGCCCTCTGTCAAAGAACACAAGACACTTGAGACACGATGACGTCTTCAGCACCATCCCAGCATCCCACTGGCCTGTGGTTGCGCTGGCCCCGTTCCACTGGGTCTGAACAGATGGCACAGAGCTCCAGTGGCGTACACACACACTCACACACACACACACACACACTTACATAGCTCTCATCCAGTGCACACTAATAAGGCTTAAAGTTCTCCACACCTCATTCATTTCAATCAGGCCTGCTTGCCTTTCAAGTCAGCAGCAATGCAAACGATAGTGAGACTGACTGAACGACTGACCGCTTGTCATTGTAGAGTGGGGGGGAAAACCAGGTTGCAGAGAGAAACGTGTAAGTGTAAGCGTTTCACAAACCGAAACAGTCTTCTGAAGATTAATCACACAGGTTCTCGTAAATGGCTGGAAATAATGTAGAGAAATGGGGGGGGCATGTAGGCCGACTACTGCAGCAGGAGCTTCCAACCTGCTAAGCTCTGCTGTGTTGCAAGTGAAACACAGGAAATTTGTACTTAATCATTTCTACCAGCAAGCTTGACAAAAAATGAAAGGGTTTGTTCTGGAAAATACAGAAGCGGTTGGCTTACCAAACCGAAATGAGAATAACAGCAGTTTCTGAAGTTTCCTATTATGCGAGATGGGACAAATCCAACCACTATTTTGGTCCTATTACCATAATTCTTCACACATAATAGCTAAAAATGGAACATTTTACTTTCAATGTATTTCTATACCAAAGCAACTTGAGTTATACAATTAATATTAGAATATATGCCTACAAAATACAAAAGACACAGACACACAGCTCTTCCTGTCATCTCATAAATAAGACCTATGAATGAGACCTGACCATTAGGTGTCAAAGGTCATCTGAATATGGAGACCAGTGTAAACAACACCTGACTCCATTTGGTGCATAACTCTGGGGGTCTCCAATTCCACATCTGGAAGAACTACAAGAATCCAGACAATAACTTATATTTAATGCCTATAGTGTATGTTCTAAAGACAAGACTTAGTGACTTTAGTAGTTCTGAAATCTGTACAGGACAGTCATAAGCCATGATCTGAAGCTTCCCTGGATCATCCATTTTAAAGCCTTTATTAAAATCTGACACTTGGGCAATGGTCAAACAAACACAAAACATGCACTGAAAAAAAAAACAAATGAAATAAAACCAGCTAAAGTTCAGAGTCACTTGAAGGACATGTGCTGTGGTAGTGAGCCATCTTATAACAGTTACACAATAATGGTACTATATCATTCCAGAAACCTCAACATTAACAGCGAATCCAAGTGGAATTTGGCCACATGTTTTACACAGGGATTCCAAATCCCTCGTTTTAATGGGAGCCATATGATTCGACAACCGGGGTAATCTAAAGAGAAGGTCGTCACTATAACAAGGCTGGATTGAGGGAGGGAGGGGAGCTCATCTCATCTCATCTTTGTTTGCCGTGTCGACAGCTCTGCTCAGCAATGTTTTTTAACCTGTGTCCCATTTTCCTCACTTGAAAAATTGTGCGAGCCTCCTGGCCAAAAACGGGCTCCAGTTATCGAATTAAGCACAGCCGCAAAATGCAGCCATTTATGATCAAGATAAAGTCGGAGGAGAGAGGAACGCACTGAAGCGAGTGCAAGAGAGGCGCTCACCAACCTCAGACAATCTCCTCCATTGTGCTGAGGTGTCTCCAAGCAGAAGGGCAAGCGGTGAGGGAGAGTAAAATAAGGGCCTCTTCCAGTGCCAGGAAGACAATTATTTTGTAAGAGTTTTGTGTGACTGTGTGTGTTGAGATTGTGTGTGTGTCATGGAGAGGTTGCACAAAGGCAGAGCATGTGGTGATGGTGCATGTGTGTGTGTGTGTGCGTATGTGTGTATGTTTGTATGTGTGTATGTGTGTGTGTGTGTGTGTGTGTGTGTGTGTGTGTGTCATTGGGGTTGTAGTGTCCAAAGCCCCAGAGACACCCAGCTCTTTTGTCCTCTCCGGTCTGCAAATGCTATTTTAATACCCTTTAAAAGCCGTTCTAAACTGTCCCTTGGGGTCCCTCTGACCCCTTCTCCCCCTCGCTGATCAAGGGTACCCACGCCCTCGCTGGCACCGCCATGGCAAAGCCAGGCCCAAGGGAGCGCGGTTTACTGGCCTTAGCAAAAGCCTGACCCGGGCTGCGTTGGCAGTCAGTCATCGCTCCCTTAGGACCTTGCCATTCCACTCTGATATGTTCACTGACCTGTCACAGCCGTGGCACTGACAGGGAGGAGGGTGGGGCACGGTGGTTGTTGACAATCACACTTGTGTCCTCATTAAAGGGATGTTTATAGCTGTGTGTAAATGAGGACTCTTGACTAAGCACAGTCAGCCCACCCAGGGTCTAGAGGCAAAGGTTGCTTGCTGGTTGTTGCGGGTTCTGTTACACTGCATCACAAATAAAATGTAGAGTCTATTGTACCAAAACGATGCTCTGCTCCAGGAAGCAGCAAAGAACGCAAATTTAGAAATTAGTGTGGTTTAAAACGTTTTATTATCTGTTTATATATTATATATATATATATATATATATATATATATATATATATATATAAGCACAATGATACAACTGAAATGTGTTGTTTTCTTCAATTGCGGTCAAACAACCTTCAAATTCCAACACTTTCCTGATACATAGGTGCTTCATACGCTGCATTGAAAGTTGTGCAGACCTCTGTGGCGATCATTACTTTGCCCAACAGCTCACAACACAGAAGGAAACTGAAGAATTCCAGCCTCAAAATAGAATGGAGACGTCAGCAAACACAAGTGGATCCGAGGCCTGGTGGCCCCGTTGCTTGGACTGTCCATAAAGCAAAGTTCACTTCGTCAATCAGCAAGCTCGTTTAGCCCCCTGCGTCTGTGTCCAGGAGTGGGAAGGGTGTGGGGTGGGGTGGGGTGGTGGTCAACATCGGCACCCGCCCTCGTCCCCTCTGGCTGACACACAGCCGGGGGGCCCCTCAGGTCCTATCTGTCCTTGGTCTCCGTCCCCTCTCCTCCCTTGACACCTCCAGGCTGCAGACAGAGTGTGACTGTGCTAGCTGGGGCCCAGGTGCTGGCTGACACACAGCAGATGGGGGTCTTCTCTCCCCCACGGGACAGGTAGCTCAGACAGCGGCTGGCACTGGGATTCTGGAACACTCTAAAGAAGTCCCATTAAGGCCAACGCCCACTGGTGACGACGTTTAGCCCAACATTCTGAAACACCTTCTAACAATGATTTTGTTGAAATGGTGAAAACAAGACTTGGTAGTTTAAAGCATAACAATGACAGAATCACAATGGCAGTTTTGCAGTGTAATTAGAATTTATAGGGTCCATACAGATATTGCTTTCATTACTAAGGCATGATATTTTATGAGCCAGATTGCAATATAGGCCAGGTCATGTTTTCTTTGTTACTGGCAACAGTTGATAAGGCCTTTTAACCTACTTTTAACCTACAATGCCATAAAAGATGTGTCAAACTGAAGACAGTAAAGATTTAATCGAAAACCAAGCCATTTCTCTGGACCTGACATAAAAAGAAATTGAACTTTCTAAATCCTTCTAAATCCTGAGGCTGACACGCATCAGATGTCTCCAGTGGCTGTTGCCCAGTTAAAAGACGTCAGCAGTTGCTAATGGGGCTTGGCCTTAAGGTTCTAGAAGTCCCCAAAGGCTATTTGAAGGGTCTTTTTTTAACACTAAAGAGTGTTCAATCATGAGGTTTTCTAATTGGATTCACTCAACAGAACAATCTACTGCCCATCTAGACTAGTCTCCACAGTGCCTTTGAGGAAGTGCAACTTCGTGTCTCAGGGGAGACTTTTGCTATGGGAAATGTAGACCATATCCTCTTTTCTACGACTTTTTTTTAATTCCAACAAAGAAGCATTCCATTTAAGGTTTGCAGTGTAAGAAACCCAGTCCTCCTAAAACACTAACATCTCAGCCAGTCCTAAATTACATACTGTAGCTACTCAATAGAAGTCAAGAGCTTTATTTTAGAATGGTCAGAGACAGATATGCCACCCACCAAGATGAAAGAAACATCAGCAGTGTCTTAACAAAAATATAAACACACCTCTGCAGGCCATATCACTTTCCTCAGACTTTTTCCATTTCTACCGATCATCAACACAGTACACAAATCTTAAATAACAATGAGCGTCAAGGTTACGGGCAGCTAAATGACTAAAGACGGAAAAGCCTCCAAAAAAAGCTCACAGTCACAGTCAGAGATCTTCATTCTTTTTGAAGGAATCGTATGGACAATAAGGGATTGGACCCCACAGTGTTGAACAATGCTTGCTGTAAATGAGGGTGGAGGGAGTGTTTGTGTGTGTGTGTGTGTGTGTGTGTGTGTGTGTGCGGTTTCCCGGGTACAGTGCTGGCAGGCCACGAGCGGCGACAGATGCAGTAGGAAGCCAATGGAGTGTAGCAGTTTGGAGCAGTTGCAGCCTGCGTGTTTTCTTATGATTAAAATCTGCTTGCTTTGGCTCCCTCTCCAGCGACTCCGCCCGACACAAACAGTGTTGCAAAGGGGATTTTTTTTTTCTTCAAATAAAAGCCAAAATGAGAGACAAAAAAATAGCAAGAAGGGGAGAGGAAAGACCTTTTTTTGAAACACACACACTTATTGTTTCGCTTATTATAGCTCACACTTTGTCTCCTAATCATGCAGGTCAAATGGTGATGAAGCGAGTCATCCTGACAGCGCCCAGCCGTCTTTCAGCCGTGGTGTTGTTCTAAGGTGGCTACAAATGCAAAACTATTGTGAATACTAGTTGCTGTGAACCATTCTTCCATGTGTCTTACGTTTATGCTTAACACTTGAAACTTGATCTTCATAAAATCAATGTTGCAATATTTCAGATATTTTAACTAAATAGGGCAAATGGGACATCTGCCTTAATAATTTATTAATAATAATAAGTGTCCGCTGCCTTGGTCTTGGTCTGGTATCACTTTTGGGAAGACAGTCTGGGTACTCTCCAACAAGAAATGTTGCCAACCCTTGCATTGTAATGGACGTAGACTTTGCATTAAATTTGATATCATTGGTCCTGCCTAACCACTCACATTGATCAGGGATTCCTAATGTTACTTCCTACTCTGTCTAACCTTTACAAACGTGATAATAAACCACACTGGGCATTCAGGAAACAATGTATTAACCTTTGCTGTATAATTTTGCAAATTCTTCCAACTGCAATTTTTAAATGATAACAGGCGTTGCTACTACCGGTTACCACTGCCACTTTCGATTTCTAAACTAATGTCATCCTCTCACATTACTGACTGAGGGAAACATAAGCCCATTGAAAGGAGCCAGACTAGTATCTCAGTGAGATGAAAATGAGCTGAGATACAGGCGGTGGGTGCCAGGCTACAGCTGCCTAGCCTAAAGTTTGGCTACTGCTGGCTTGCATTGGTCACCAAATCCTGTTATTGGCACCCAGTGGTCATACTGTACAACACAGGAAGACTTGATGGTCAAACACGTGTACATGCTTGTGTTTACTTATGGATATAGATTTGCCTTTTTGGAGCAGGGGGTGAATTTCAAAGCCTCACATTTTCAGTCAGTGTTAGAAACACTGTTGGTTTTCCTCGACACTTACTCCACAGCTCTCAACAGACTAATAAAATGTCCCCCTGCACTAACATCCTGCTAATGTGGCGCTTTGAAGGGCTCCCGTGTGGGGTGTGTCGGGGCATCGGATTTTCCCCTCTGTGGTTTCCTGACCCTCTGCCACTGTCACAGCCCAGTCACGCCAGCAGAAGGGAAGGTGTGTGAGCAACTTCGCCCTTCGTCCTCGACCATGTCCTCGTCACCTCACACCACCTTATATAACATGTCGGCCCGCCGCACAGGACACAGGACGTGCCCGCCGGTGCCAAAAGGGAAAGGTTTCATCGAAATACCAGCCGCCACCTTTTTAGCACCCCTCTACTCTTCCTCTGCTGCTCACTTCCAGCAAGTCCCACAACTGTAGACATCATAATGCGAGAAATTCCCGCACACATTTTACAGCGCTGTCTGAGAATGTT
This sequence comes from Alosa sapidissima, assembly GCF_018492685.1. Lineage (NCBI taxonomy): Eukaryota > Metazoa > Chordata > Actinopteri > Clupeiformes > Clupeidae > Alosa > Alosa sapidissima. The sequence goes on from NC_055976.1 coordinate 14,534,071, forward strand.
AATCTAATAATGGAGCGGCGTGAATGCGGGACTATTGACTGGAGGGACCAATTTCTGACTTCAATTGAACGTAGCCCCATGCAGAGACACACACGCGCGTGCAGGACCACTTTGCGGGTGCCTCTCTCTCTCTCTCTCTCTCTCTCTCTCTCTCTCTCTCTCTCTCTCTCTCTCTCTCTCTTTGCAGGATTTGTCACTGCTGAAGTCAAATTATGCTATAGGTGCTTCTACATCAACTGCTAACCGACAGGAAAGGAAAACAAAAGTTTAGCAATCAGGAACTGTCAGGAATTTTGCAAACTCATAAGCATGACATAGCCTAGAGTGCCCATGAGACGAGAGGGAACATGGATGTGTTTTCCATTTGAGCAACGTTATAATCGATTTCGGACGTGAACAGACAGCTACAGACATGGAGCGCATAGTAGGCCTACTTTCACTTTCTAGAGTGCCCATTCATTACGTGAAAGATGCTTTATAGCAAAACAGCGATCAAATATTACCAAATTTATCATGACATATGTTGTCACAAACACTTACTTAAAACTTAACTTAACTTAAAATCAAAACCGAAATCATGTAAGTGAGGACTATGTTAAGTGTTCTCATTGACGCCTGTAATAAGGAAAATGCTTAACATCGAGGACTATTCTTAATCAATTTCGGTTTGTAAAATGTATGCCCCCCCCAAACTGTATCAATCCCCCCATGTGAAGCACTGTGCTCTCACTATCCATTCACCCCATCACATCCCACACAACACCCCCCCACACACACATACCGCCCCCGATGCTCAGGCTTTCACCCTTCAACGAATCAAGGTGGATTGCTTGGGATGGGCGGGTAGAACATATCAGTCAGTTACATACTGTACGCAAAACCACACACATACACAAACACACACACACACGCATGTACTCCCCACCCCCCACTTCTCCACAACAGCCGCTCTGTAGCCCACACTGTGACATCAGTGGTGGCCACGTGTAGGATAGTGCACTGGGGCCCCCGTCTTCATGACTGGACACTGATACAGGTCGAGTGCTGTGTGAAGAGGCTATTTTAAGAACCTGTAAATATGGGAACTTCCTCCCAGAAACTGTATCTAATATCCCCAAGGATCCTTTTACATTATTAACAACATGCTACCACGGACAGCCAAGGCACAGCCAGCATAGAGGCTTTGCACTCAGGCTTATTTACTTTGCCACGGCTGGAACAGAAACGTGCTACAGATTGTGTGTTTTGCAGGGGGGAAAACATCCTATGATGAGTGTGTTTACTCTTCTGTATGTCTGTGTGTGTGTGTGTGTGTGTGAGCGCATGTCTGTGTGTGTATGTCTGTGTGTGTGTGTGTGTGTGTGCATGTGTGTGTGTGTGTTTGAGTGTATGTGTGCACATGTGTTGTGGAAACACACAGATTGAGACCTCTCCTTGCTCACAGGTTAAGGAGTGTGAGAACAGCTGAGAGACATGCAGTTTGGAGTCCACTGACGTCTACATTGCGTTAGACTTCTCTAATTAGGACCACAGTACGTAATACTACAAAAACAAACAACAGCAAAATAACAAACAAAAGAAAAAAATAAATTGTCTTGTTTTCAATTCCATGACACAATCCAAAGACAGACTGCTCATGCTATAATTACTTAATTACTTGTTTACTGGATGTTGAAATTACCTTCATTTAACGGCCATAAAAGTTATTTAATAAAAGCCGTGTCTGGTGTGAGCATGCAAAACTCTTTTCGCCAACCATCTCACCCTGATCTTATGTAATGTCATTTTAAGGTGCTTCCCTTTTCCAGGCATGACTACTGGAGGCTCATCCTGTTCTCGGCTCCTTGTGTGAGCTACACCCAAACGTTTCGCTTCTGTCCTGCTTGGAACATAAAAGGCAGACGCAGAGATTCTTCGGCAGATGAAACGCTTTAGCAGGGAACGGTGGAGGGCTGCGGGAGGATAAGAGGAAATTCATCCCAGGATGAGTCATAGGTGCATGGCCTCTGTTGAGACGGGGGGGGGCCGGAGGTGAAGATGTGGAGGTGGTGGGTGTCTTCCTCAGGCTTTGTCGAAGCATTGTGGGATAGCGGCCGACATGCGCTTCATGAAATCACTTCTTGTCATTGTTGCCGTGTGTCAGCCATGGCTAATTAAGGCTCATTGTGTGGTCAGTCACTGATTGACTACATGACTCTGCAGGGTTGCGACGACAGAGTGACCACTCTAGTAGAAGACAAACCACAGCGGCCACCGTTTAGCTCTTACACGTGAGAGCTTATCAGGCCTGACATGACATTCTTTTTTTTTTTTTCTTTTTTCAAACCCGTCCACATCACAGATGCTGATACTACTGTAAACTAACTAACCATGTGGTAGTTTTCCTTTCCCATGCAACCACGAGGTGACCCCTGAGGGTCAGCACAGTTCCAGTGTTTCCCATACATTGACTTATTTGTGGCGGCCCACCACAATATCAACATTGACCACCACACAATGATTTTCCAGGTTGTACTAACTTGTGCTTAAATCTGATTAGCATCATATCCACGCTGTGCTAATTTGTTAAAAAACGTTGCATTCAAGTTAATTCTGCAAACCTACCACCACAAATATAATTCAATTCTCTGGGAAACACTGAGTTCTGTTCCCACTGCCACAGGAGCGTTCTCAGACTGTTTGCCACAGCCGATGCCTGAGGGGTGTCTCATCTCATCAAATTCCCATCAGAAGTAAATTTCCCTCCGCCTCAGACTGATGCTTGGCCTCATACTGATGCTTGGCCTCATACCAAGGATATGTGACAACAACAAGGTTGGTGTATGGCAATGCTAGAGTGCAATGTACAACATACACAAACGCCAATCAAAAAAGGGGAGTTGTTTCGTGGAAAAGCAAGAAAGACACTTGTCTTGAAAAACAGGTTAGAAAGTAAAAAAAAAACAGAATAGACAAAGGTAAAGGCAGAATGTTTGAGAAAGATGGAGTGATATGGAGCAAATAAAAGGGGGAGGAGAGAGAGAGAGATGAAGAGATAGAAGATGACTGAGAAGGAGAGAGAGGAAAGAGAGAGCAGCACCTATGAGTGTGTCCCCTCCTGAGGCGTGTGTGGGCTTGCGCTCATAAATAATTGAGCAACTTTTCAATGTTTTATGAGCGCAACCTTATGCCACCTTTGGAGCCAACACCTAAACAATATTCCCATAGAGTCTCACATCTTTCTCACATCAAGTCCACCTCCAAAACAATCCTGTTTTGCAGCACCACAAAACATCAGAGCACGTAACAGCAAGTCAGTTGCTCTGAAAATGGCAACAGATACAGTGGCTTGGCCAGCCGGCAACCTGAGTCCTTGATGTCAGTGTCAGTGATGTCTGAATTAACCCAAAATGTTACTACAGAATGACCTTGGAGATGTCTGTCATTACATGAATATTACAATGACACCCATTGAGACTGACGCCAAGCAGGCCAGTAACCCAACTGCACCTGTTGCATGTCAACAGGGCACTTTGCACTTTTGGGATGACTTCCAGTACAGCTAAGTTTAGAAAACTTGAATAACCTGATTCATCGCTGTTGGTGCACGAGCTCCATTGTTTTCTCTATTAAATTGACAAAGGGGACATTAACAATCCGTAAATTGTTCAAATAGTCAACAGTAAAAAATCATGCACAGTACCCCTGGGAAATATTTTCAATAACAATCCACATAATATGGTACTCTTACCCAACACCAAAACAGCCTAATCAATAAAGCACATATTAAAAATGCAATAATCATTGCAGATTAGTCAGTTGTGAAAGTGCTGCCATCTAGTGGTGAATAGTACTGCACAACCATTACCAGTGCAGCAAATAAAACGCCTAGTTTCCTGTACGGGGGTCACTATAATATTTTCTAAATCCTGCATGAAAGCCAGATTTTCCCACAGCTTGTGCAAGAGTGTGTTAGCTGACATATCCATTGGCCTTATTTTCAACACAAAGGAAAGGACCTCCTTAATTCCTGGTATTGTGGACAGAACAAAACCTATAGCAATGTATTGCTACTGCTACATGAAGAAATAATACTATTTAGAGTATCCATGTATGTTCTCATGCATGTCTAATAAATATGACTACAACTAACCTCAATTATCAGTAAGATGGTCAATTACACCTTCATGTAGGCCTAGACACACCTAGAGAGTGGGAAGGTGTGGTCACTGACACTAATGCTCAATGGTTTAATGTACATGTGTATAATGCAACATTGGATTGTCGGTAATGGCAAATAGGTCGTAAGAGGTCTCTGTGTTTATGGCTGTGTCTGGGACAAAGTACCAGGCCATAATCCTCACGTGAAGGCGCCTAACGTAAATGTATATTTTTCCACAGGATGAATACAGTAACTGTCTATCAATCTATCTCTAACCTCACACAATTGCAGATAACTGCAATTTAGCAATGTGGAATTTGTCATTGACAACAAAACATAAAACACTGAAACTTACCTGTATTTATCAATGCAGGATTTATTCGCTAAATAAAACATTTCACAGGTTTTACTGCAACTTACCTGCATTTACCAGTGTGGGATTTATTCGCTAAAATAAAACATTTCACAAGTTTTATTCAGGTCACTAAAACAAACGTGTATTTTGACTCTGTGTCCTATCTGACTCACATACGGACATGTACTGTACACATTTGATCTTTATGAAATTATTGCATTTGATCAGAATAATGGTCATCAGTCCAAATTTGGATGAGAGAACCTTCATGGCTGAATATTGGGGAAAAATGTGTAATTTGTTACAAAGTTACCATTTTAGGGGTAAAATGATAATGTGTGGAGACAGAAATTATGATTCTGATGCCGAACAGTCTCTGTCCCATGTGGCCTAATCAGACCTACTTTTTTATTTTAAAATAATTTCCCCACTATTTCTGTCTCTAGTTGTTGGAATGTTCTTCAGAGTCTATTATAGAACATATGACATCAGACAGTCAACCCCCCCCCCCCTCTCTTTCACACACACACACACACACAGAGAGAGAGAGAGAGAGAGAGAGAGAGAGAGAGAGAGAGAGAGGGGGAGAGAGAGAGAGAGAGAGAGAGAGAGAGAGAGACACACACACACACATACACACACACACACACATACACAAGGTCCTGGGAAAGACTTGACTTTACCAGCCTTTACAAACATCTACTGACTGGTCATCTCTCAGTTGTCTGGGGAATAATGATTTCCTGTCCCATTCCAGTCAGAACTCTGAAGTATGTTTTGAATCACACATATTCCCTCATGTATCTTCCCTCCACTGGAAATTCTACAAAACATTACCATGTGTGAAGGCCAGGGTTACACTGAAAATTAGTGCCACTTTTTTCCTTTTTCAATTTGTGGTATAGTCTAAATATTTCCAAACATATGCAATGTAATGCACTGCTTTAATACATTCAAAGTTGTATCACTATTTCAAAATTATTAAGATATTAATTATTAACAATATTTGTTTTCGATTGGACAGTATTGTAATTCCTGAGTGCTTTTTGCTTTATACAATAAGTTTTTATCAGGTATCACATGCACATTTACAACAGTGCCTCCACAGGAGCACTGGCAAAATTGCAAAGCATGCAGCTTGACAGGTAACTGCCTTGTTGTGTCTGTCAAGAAACTCAGGTGGTGTTATAAGGTGTTATGAAAGATGCTTATTCGAATGTTACCTACAAAAACATAACTAATAAACAGTTTCTTGTTCTTCAACTGACTAACTGTACAGTATTAGTGTGAAATCGGAAACTAAAGGCTAATGCGACTTTGGATGCAGAATAATCTGAATTCGTGCAAAGTGTATGCGAAAAACACTTACCATTCTCTTTTCCAGAGTACTGACAACCTCTTCGTTTGCTTTGATGGGTTGCTTTGCATGCTGTACGATGGATGCATGTATCTGAAGATTCTGCGTTGCCCATGATGCGTTCCTTCCTGTTCTGCTGTGCTCAGGACCGCCGACTTCAAACTGACTATTTCAACCGTAGTCTAAGTGCTCTATGAGTGCGCAAGGTTTTACATTCTCTGTACAAAAAATATTTCCCAAGACTCCCGCCTAAAAATCCGTTTAAAAGATAAATAGAGAAACACGTGTGTGCTCTTATCTTTTTTTCTGTCCAATAACAGCAAGGCAGTCACCATGCCAGACGACGACGGGTGTGGAAACGTGCCCAAGGCCATTAACAGTTGGGTATAGCCTACAACAACCCCGTTGGCTATTTTGATTTGACGCCACCACTTCTGAATTTAACGTGTTCAGGGCAGTGTAGGCTCATCGCTCTAGGGATGGCGTCAAATAATGGATGCACTCGTCGAAATGAAGAACAAGAGTAATTTCGCTACGTTTAGCCTACTGTTTCGAGTTCATCGAGAAACATCCGGTATTGGGCTATTTGAAATTAATTATACCTGTATGACATGTTCTTGGCGCACGACGCACGCATTTGACGGGCATCACACCCACTCAAGGTGTAAACGGACCGATTTCAAATGTCCCGCGGTCTTACACGTGATACGAGACCATACCACATGTAACTAGATACCCACATACCTGTGATAACCGACACTTTCCTACAGAAGTCGCACACGTTTTATAAACAACTCCAACGTCCTTCTGAGGTGGTTGTGTTCAAACTAATTTCCGATGAGGTAGAACAAAAAATAAACATTGTTTCTTGCTCATGACAGACAAACATCCTGCTACACTGCATCAGTTCGTTAGAGGATGATACAAAGCTTAGGCTACATATATGTAGTGCCTCATTTTGTTCAATAAAGTGGATAATGAGAAAATAAGTATAATAGGCCTACATTAGTTTTATATGGTCATGGGATTGGGCAGACGCCTTTGTCCAAAGTGACATTCAAATACAAAAACAATATAATATTTAAAATTGTTGGAAGGCCGGAGGGCCCGCAGGATGGTGTATGGGTGGAGTAGGTTAGAAAGGTATTTACGGGCCAGAGCATGGATGGACTTGTAGGTGAGAAGCGGGATTTTGTAAATGATGCGGAATTTGACTGGTAACCAATGGAGTTGCATGAGGGGGCGATGTGCTGCCAGGGCTTAGTGCCTGTTAAGACTATGAATGTGTATAGGGTGCATGCCAACACAGTTGATAAAATAAATAGTTCACATGGTCCAAATGCCTTTGCTTGTTTATTACATACTGTAGGGTAGAAATGCTTCACATATTTTCCCTGGTCAGTTGAGGTTTGAAGGGAATAAATCATGCAACAATTGTAGGCTAAAATGTAAAATATTTAAAATATCTTAATTGTACATTGTAGACACAACAGACAGACTACATGACTGCATCACACAGGTTCAGTCATAGTCACAATTCTAAAGTCCAGTCTTTTTTTCAGCCTGGGCTTGGCAAGTAAAGGAGCTAGTCACTGATTAACTTCAGTCAAAGAAAAACTTCAGTAAGAAAAGAATGAAAACAGAAAAACAAAACACTGATTTGCATGGGAAAATACCCTTGTGTCCTAATGTCATTTCTTGTGTGTCCTGACAAGTTCCTTTTCCACAGGAGACAATGAAAGAAAATATCAGTAGCACACAGAAACACAGAAAAAAAAAAACAATATTTTAAAATGAATTTCAGACATGAAATGAACACAACCCTATGATACATTTTTTGTAATAAGGGTCTTCACTCAACCCTGGTTGAATTTCTCCTTCTTCATACATGTTCCTGTCCTTCTCCACAAGAGGGAGCACTTGATTCACAAATAGAATCCTGCGGCTCACCTAAAGAACTAAGAACTTTTCTCTCTTGACCTTATCGCACATGGGAAGTATGAAGTCAACTGACGCAAATTGATATATCAGACGATGATTCACATATTCATGATGATAGCTTAAATCATAGTGTATGCAATGATACGTTTTACATCACCTCTTTTATTTGGATTTTGATGATAGTCCTTTATCATCAATTATATGTGTTCTTCCTGGCTGTTAGATAAAGTATATGGTATGAACTCATGTCAACAATAGGGAATCACAACTGGGAACAACTTCTCTCCACTCCACTTGGTGACAGATTGCAACACCATAAACTTTGAGTCGGAGCATACCAGACATTCTTGGAATGTCTTGAGATGAATCTTATTACAGGCTAACGGGTTCAGACTCCCCCACTTCTCCACAGAGAGAGTGAAAGATAGCTGACCACACAGACATCTGTGTTTGTTTTGATTGCCTACGTAGGCTAGATGACATTTCTGAATATGACATTGATATGTGTAATATATGTGCAGCATCTTGATATGATTCAAATCAGAGAAAAATGCCTCTTGTCATCATTTTATGACAAAACACATTCTCAGTTATTGTACATCATACATTACCATCTGTACACAGCCTATGTTACAAGACCTATCACTGTCAGAAGATAAAAAAGAGATGTTTCTTGTGATGAAGAATTGACCTGGTAATTCAATCAGAAAATCTACCCAAAACTCCAAACAACCTACTTTCTGTACATGGATTAGGCCTACTGAAAGCTTTTTCTCAATGGAGATTATCATTGAAGATTTATTTTAGTATGGAGCTATAGTCTTAATCCATGTAAAAGAAAGCCACCCCTACGTAATTCTTTATATTCTACGACAAGGGCTCATCTCTTATGAGGGCAGTTAATCATAGCATGGCCTGGTAGCCTCCTTTATTCAGCATACTGTCATCACCACTCCCAAGACCTATTCACTTGGATTCTTTCATGTGAGGAAGTGTGTGGCTTTGCCATTTGAAAAAGTGTCCCTCAGGCAAAAGAAGTCATTGCAGTGACTCATGCAGATACATACTCATGTCCTGACACCCTCCGAAGTCATCCAGGAAGAAGGCCATTCAGTAATCACACACACACACACACACACACACACACACACACACACACACACACACACACACACACACACATACACACTGCTGATGCCAGCACTTGATGTGCCTCACATGAATGCTTCTCACGCTAGACCTCCTGTTGGGAGATTGCCCAGCGAATGGCACTTGATTGCGGTGGCTTTCCAGGGAAGACGAAACACAAGGTGAACATCAGATGAAATGTGATATGCTTTTCTGGCCTTCAGACTGCGCTGATCTTGAGCTGATAAAGTTGTTTGGATTTGTTCTTTGTGTTGTTACATTGTGTGTTGTATTGTACTGTCAACCTAAAACAGGAAGCTACCTGAGGAGGATTGCCTCCTCACAATCATGAAAACTCTATCTTTAACTTTATTTACTATACTTTATTATAACTTTTCAACAAACACTTTGATTTCCTTTTGTTTAATTCATATATTTTTCCATGTCAACCCACACAGTCCTAAACATACCCTCTTATTTCATCTCCATTTCATGTTGTAGCACCATTAGCCACAGATACAGACACAGACATCTCAAAGTGCTTTCCAGAGCAGTTACATGGATAGATAGATAGATAGATAGATAGATAGATAGATAGATAGATAGATAGATAGATGTTTTATTCATCCTGAGGGGAAGTAAGTGCATGGTCTATATCCAGCTTGTGTAGTTCCCAACTTAACCTAAACGGCAACACAAAGCGTGCACCTTTGGCTAAGGCACAACATGACGAGTCTGCTCTGCATACGCACACGATAATCTCCTTTAGGAATCACCATGAGAGAGAAGCTCCCATGACATCAGCATGCACGGTTGCCATGCAGCGAAAGGCCTCAGAATGCCAGTGGGGCGTTGAGATTAGCAAGGCATTATGGGAAGATAAGGAGCTGGCTGCTCTGAGTGATACCTTCGGCACGAGCCGGCGTGATCCTGGCACCCTTCCCTACCGGGTTGGGGATTAGAATGATGTGCGCGTGAGGTCAGAATTAGAAGGACGTGGGTGTGGATAAGCCTGTCTCTCCTGATGGTGAACTACACGCCGGCTGTGTTATGTGGACCACATTAGTGGTGGGTGAAACCAGCATGCCCCCTTTCATTTGTAAAGTGCTCTGGGTATCTAGATAAAGCACTTAGTAAATGCAATGATTTGTTGTTGTTGTGTATACCCTGCTGAGAATGTGAGGTGTCCACTCCTTCATATGAGGGCAGTTTATGACTGAATCAATCCTGTGAGACGTTGTGTTATGCATTATTAATGGATGTGGAACTAAAGTTTCTTTCTTTCAAACCCATGAGAAAAAGAACTTGTGAATGGGAATGCCATTTGTTATTGTTTGTGTTAATGTGTGTGTATGTGTGTGTGTGTGTGTGTGTGTGTCTGTGTGTGTGTGTGTGTGTGTGTCTGTGTGTGTGTGTGTGTGTGTGTGTAAGAGAGAGAGAGAGAGAGAGAGAGAGAGAGAGAGTGTGCATCTGTCCCCATTTGATTTGTATGAAAGCATTGTATAGTGAGTGTTGGTGTGTGCCCATGAGCTTGTATGCGTGTGTGTGTGTGTGTGTGTGTGTGAGAGAGAGAGAGAGAGTGTGTGTGTGTCTGTCTGTCTGTGTCTGTGTGTGAGAGAGAGAGAGAGAGAGTGAGTGTGTCTCTGTGTGTGTGTGTACAGTATGTGGCGTGAGACTGTTCTTGACAGCCTTCCTGTCGGATGGGAGTGTCTCATACACTGGCCAGCCATTGTTCTGAGAGCCCATTCACTGATAGCTGCTGCACAGCCTTTTTTTCAGGGCCTGGCTCATGTTACCCCAGGGCCTCCACACACACATTGATGTTATACCAGTAGCATCAGTGCCGCCAGCAGGCCAAGTCATTTGAAAATGAACCAAGAGTTCACATGCACACAGTGGATTAATAAGTTGACATGAAAGTGGTAAAAAGCTGTCTGAGTTTGCTTTTGTGTTTCAGTTGAAATGCAAGATGTGTCAGAGACGATAATATATTTAGTTATGACTGAAACATCAATGGTATGAAGAAGGATCTTCAAGGAAGTTTAGTTTAATCTGGAAAATGGTTTATTGTAGTCACCAGAGTGTCAGCAGGAGAGATGGGGATACCTGTCAGATCGCCATGGGGAAAGTCTGTGTCTTAGCCTAATACCTTACTTTCAAGCAGTCTGATCTGAAATCGCCCATCTTGTTAGCCTAAATCCTGTGTCAGATCAGGACACAGCACTGGCAGACGTCAACTACAGAGGTGCAACTTCTTAAGTAGTGGGGGGAAGGGTTTACAAACACAGATTGTTGTGGGCTGCATGTCTACAAGAGCAACAGTCTTTGTGCAATTGCATTATTGCTATTTCAAAGGTAATGTGAAAAGATAAAAAAAAAACTCCTACTAGTTAAAACTTCATGTTTATTCCACATATAAATACTGTATGTCTAAAATGTATTCACTATGGATAAATATAAACATTTACTATCAATATCAATATATTAAATTGATTCAAAACAGTATTTACCCATGGCATTAACTGTCTTTAAACATCTAGCAGTGCTCAATAAATACTTCTAGATATCAAGAAGTGTGAGGGCCTGAAGACAAAATCAATTCCTCAGCCAATTGCTTCAGCCTGGAATAATATATTCTCTTTTTTTCCCTTTATCTCTAATTCAACAAACATTAACCATAAAGGAGAGGGTAAAAAGCACCTACTCATCTGATGGGAAGAAGCCAGTTCTGTCCACAGATAGACAGATAGACAGACAGACAGAGAATGCTTTTAAGTGAGTGCCCTCCAGCATAGGAAAAGAATGTTCTCTAAGTCCCAGCAACAGTTTACTCACAGAGAGACAGAAAGTCAGAGGTGAAAGATTGATGGCATTCCTCAGTTGGTGAAAATGCACAGACCATTTTCGTTATCATTACATCGTGACATTCTTGCACACACAGCAACCTCTCAGCACTTTTTTTATAAATCAAATAGGGCTTCCGGAGCCATGCTCTCTGCTCTGACATCAGTGGGTAAAATGTCAAGAATACCTTTTACAGGGAGGAAGTGGGTTGTTCACAGTTGTTTGTGAGCTAACATTGGTTGCAAACAAGGCAGGGGAGAGTTGAGAGAGTTCAGAGGATGGGTAACAGGACGTGATCCTGAACAGCACCCGACCCTAAAACCTCACACACAACCCCCCCACCCCCACACACACACCACACACACACACACACACACACACACACCACACACACACACACACACACACACACACATACACACACACACACACACATACACACACACCAACCCCCACCCCAGCAGGGAGGGCCTCCTGTGGGGGCACAAAAGATCAGTGGAGGTTTGGTGTGATGGCCGTGGATGTGTGTGTGTGTGTGTGTGTGTGTGTGTGTGTGTGTGTGTGCGTGTGTGAGGCAGGGGGGAGCATATGCCACGGAAATCACAAGTGTGTGGCTGTTCGCATCTCATCAGGCAGGCAGCCGTTGACTGCGCACAAAAACATTATTCTGAGACCCCCAGAAGAATGGGCCCTCTGTTCTGAGGGACAGAGAGGATTTGTTAAGACAGAAAATGAATGAAACAAGAAAACACAGAGGGATTTGATTGGAATTAGAAACTTTCCACAACCAAGAATCTACTGGTTGATTCAACATTTTTTACATATATTTGTGAAAAGAGAAAGACAGAAAAATGGTGTCTTTCGACACCACAAAAAGAATGAACTGACACACCAGGCTTGCCTTAGTTTAAGTATAAGTATACTCTTTTGATCCCGTGAGGGAAATTTGGTCTCTGCATTTATCCCAATCCGTGAATTAGTGAAACACACTCAGCACACAGTGAGGTGAAGCACACACTAATCCCGGCGCAGTGAGCTGCCTGCAACAACAGCGGCGCTCAGGGAGCAGTGAGGGGTTAGGTGCCTTGCTCAAGAGCACTTCGGCCGTGGCCTACTGGTCGGAGTTCGAACCGGCAACCCTCCATTTACAAGTCCGAAGCGCTAACCATTAGGCCATGATGGCTGCCCATGCCCACGTTTGGACTTCATGGGGGCAGCAGTTCCAGATTATCACTAGAGATCCTTTATCTGAAGGCCGACTCTGTGCCAATGTTTCCCTAATTTGCAACCCAAAACACGTTTCCAGGGTGGCAGCGAGAGGCGCAGGCGGTTGAGAGGGGTGGGAGTCTGTGGGGGCATGGCTCTTTCTCTCTCTGTGTGGTGTCACCGTTACAATCCTTCACCATGCCTGAATCAAGGAATAAAATGGCCGCATTGGACCCGTGGTTGAATGTCCTTTAGTCATCCCACTTTTCCCAAACGCCTGGCAGCTGCTTCTATTGTCCCTTTGGAGGAGGCTTTCTCCAGCAGCCTTTCTTGGTCTGGTGACCCCTCCTGCTGTTAGCTTAGCCGGGCATGGTTTTACACACCCTGGCGCACGCATACGTGCACACACACACACACATGCGCTCACTGACCCCAGTGATCCCAGACAAAGAGACATTAATATGTATTCTGTGGTAGATGCCCTTAAACATAACCCTATGAACTCTGAAGATTCCTTCACACAGAGAAATGAGGGATGGGGTGTCAGAACCCAGGGAAATCTGTTCTGGAACTGTTCTCACGCATTCGGTTTCAACGTCAGATCATTCCTTCAGTCAAATCAACTGGAGACTCTCGGGGTAGCTTTTGGTCTTGGGTCATATGTAGTAGGCAGTTAGGCAACTTCTGAGACAGTTAAAAAAGGTTATGGGGGAATTCCAAAAGTACCAAGGAAATATCACCAGAACAGACTGCCTCCATATTCACTGTCCATACAGCACTTTCGTATGGACTGTTAAATCACACTTTTAAAAAAAAAAAAAAAAAAAAAAAAAAAAGCCATGCCGAGGCACAGGGCAAACCACAAAGGAGAGCAACAACTGATATCAAGTTTGTACGAAAAGAACATTTTATTTCAGCGGTATCAAAATATGACATATCACAAACAACTGTAAAAATATATAATAATAGCAAATATATTACTTTAGTTCAATAAATATGAGACATATCAAACAGTATCCAGAAACACTCCCCTCTGGTAGTGCTTTCAGGGTCAGAGCCCAGGTATAGGAACAGTACGGAGTCATGAGGTATTTTGTGTTTAAAAGAAAAACAAAGAATTACATAAAACTGTCTGACGCTGATGGGTAATGGGATATGATGTCGTTTTAAAAGGCAGCCACTGGCAGATGGCATGTATTTGTCCACCCTCATGGCCATTGAGAAGAAATACATTCATTCATTGTTCTTAGGAGAAAAAAAAAACAAGAAAGAAATATGCCGGAATCTGAGGAGATGGGTCTACCCCTCCCGGTGTCCTCAGAGCAAGTCTTTGCGAAGGCTTACAACTGGAGTATACAAGAGTGAAAGTAACTAGTTTAAAGCCATGGAAATAACAAACTCCTGAGACAGATATACACTAAAGATATGACCCATGGAGTTCCAGAGACGAGACAAAACAAAAACGACAAAAAGATCTGTCTGATTATCAAAAGCCATCAACAATCTTCCTCAAACCAGATCACCCTGGGATTACCATTCAGTCTTCTCATACTTGGCTTCTCCTTCACTATTTAGCAAACAAGTCTGTGGAAACCTCCTTTGCTTAGAGGAAATCCACTGACCTAGTCACATGCAGTCAGTCTACACCAATAAACCATCAAGTATTGGGCTGAACAACAAACGGTGCCCTTGATGCCAATACTGAACATTGCGACAATACTGCCACGTGCTAGAGAGAGACTGCCAAAGCTTTTGGCATCACCTCTGCGAAGCAACTGTCCACCACCACGGCCAAAAAAAAAGACCACCATGTGGCACGCCAAACAGAAGTTGCACTGCAACATTCTCTTTTTTACACCCATCACTGGAAGGAATCTCCACAACAGACTACTTATCAAGGCACAATCAGGTCCCAAAGGGAGAGAGTCTCTTTTAGCAGGTGGGAGAGGTGGTGATGGGGCTGTGGAGGAAGGCCAGCGGGCTAGCCCCCGCGTGGACAGGAATGGACACGGGGAAGTTGAAGACGGTGGCACCCTTGCCCATGGCCGGACTCCCGGCCTCCGAAGAACAGCTGGTGGAGGCCAGCACCTGGGACTCGAACTGCAGGAGCTGCCCCATGAAGCTGAAGTTGGGCGAGATGATGCTGCGCCGCTGTTTGACAAACTCAAACGCCTCCTCCAGCTTGACCCGGTTGGTGCGCATCAGGTACGCCAGGCAGATTGTGGCTGACCGGGAGATGCCCGCTTGGCAGTGGACGAACACGCGGCCACCTTTGTTTCGTATAGAGTCTGTGGGAAACAGAGAACAAAGAGACAAAAAGGTTAAATAAATGTAAACTGTGTAGCAGTACAGAAGCTGAAAGCCTGAGGGGGGAAGTCTGGAATGTGGCTGAGCTCAATGCCCATCAGAAGGCATTCTTTTTATATTGTTTGTCTGGGAAGATAACCAGTGGCCTGAAAAGTACCTAGAGGGACAGGTACTTCTGTTATTGGAGAGTCCTGGCCTCAAGCAATTTGGTGTGGAATGCAGCTCACCTACACATCACTCAGGTATGACTGGAAGTGGCTTAATGGCTACGTGGCCTTTGAAAGGGTATACTTAAGGACCACCTCCTTCCCCACCTCACAGCCCCAAAGAAAACATCCAACCAAAAACAATGGCACTATCAATTGCAAATGAGCCTCAACAATATCAGTAATGAAGAAAGCCATCATTAGGGCAGCAGGGGGGAGGGGGGGCAGGAAGAAATGCTCTGTGGGGGGTGATGGGGGCTGGGTAAGGAGGGGGCATTAGTCTAGAGAGGGGCAGAAAGGACAAAAGAGGGGGAGGAGTGGCTACCACCCCCCACTGACAGCATTGATCTGGGAGGAAGGCCAGCGAAAGCCTAGAGAAGCTGCCCTTTTGTTGTGACTGAACAAAGGAGCTGGGCTCTTTCAAACGCAGCCAGTTGCTCCACTGAGAAGCAGATTGGGTCGTGCCACACAGCTTTACATGAAAGGGGCCACCTATTTAAATCAGATCGGAGACGATGATGTAAGCCATTGTGATCAGGAGGTGGGGGGGACTGGGATGTCCAGCTGGTCAATTTTGGAGGGAAGCACCCCTCTTTATTTCAAAATTCAAATTTGAATGAGCCACAGTTGGAAGTGGAGGGGGTAGGGAGTTTCTGACTGTCAGTTGTTCCCATGGTGACATATGTGCTTGTTATGTAAGTGTAGGGTGATTTTAAGAGTGTTTGGGGAAATGGTCTCACCAATAAATTCGATGGCCTCATTGAACCAGGAACTGATGTCAGCTTTGTGGTTGTCCTCAACGGGGATGCTCTTGTATTGAAAATGGTCCTCAAAGTGGTTGGGACAGTTGGCTGAGACATTAATAAGGGCTGTGATCCCAAGCATGTCTAGCATATCTTTCCTGGAGGCATGGTAGGCACTGCCAAGGTAGAGGAAGGGCAAAATCTCCACTGGGCCTCCCTGAAAATGAAAAATCCAAATAGCAGACTTTGAGTGGTCTCATTGCACACACGGGCACACAAAACAAACACTGAGGAGGCCTGTTGACAGCCATTATTAAGCCCTACGGAAGCACTAGAGTTTTATAAAAACCGGGCAGGCGGAACATACCTGGTCGTAAAGCGGAGTGTTACAAGAGTTGCAGCCTGGGTCGCTGCTGTCTGGGTGACAACTGGCACTCAGGGGCAGGCTCAGGCCCTGAGGGGGGGCGGGCTTGGTACACATCTCCGGATATTCGTTGGAGAAGTTGTCGAAGCCTCCTGAAAAGCAGACAAATTAGTGAATGGGGTGAATTGCAAAGGGCTCGGGTGAACTCTCGAGGGGCAGCTGTTTCCGGGTGGTTATTTTCGCACATCGTTAACTGAGCAGACGTGGAATTTCATTTAAAAGGGGCAACAGCTGAGATCAACACATGCGCCTCACTCACTGTCGTAACCGTATAAGGTGTAAAGTAAAGGCCGCTGTGTTGACATGGTGTATGAAATTTAAATATACACCTCGTGCAAAAGTATACATGGGTTCTTTGACAATAGAAATAAAATTTACCTTTAAGAAAGAATATGGTGGCACCACAGGGATTGCGACTCATTGCAGTAACAGCAAGCATCAGCGTTCCGTCTTTCTTCACTTGGCTTAGTTCCGAGCTTCGGTCGTCGAGAAACACTACAGTCTGATACTCTCCAGAAACAAGTCGGTTTCTCGTGTCCTCGTTTGGAACGATGTGCTCCAATCCAAGTCCTCCTCTTGCTCTCCGGCGCACAATTGTGCTAAAGCGCACATTCGTAGAGCCGGGGATATGAGAGGAGTTGAAAGAGAAAAAAGAACGGCAGTCCAATACAAGGCAGCCTGGGTCATCTCCCTCCAAGAGTGCCCGGAAAGAGGCACCGTCGATGCTAGGGACTTCCATTATGACCATAGTAGTACGTCTGGCTGAAAATGAAAAATCTAAATACATAAAGTTATGGCTGGCGGATATATTTGTTCTTCAAACGAAGTCGCGTTTGAGAAACACTAAGTACTCTTTTCTTTGTTACAAAACAAGAATCCTCTGTAGTAATGGCTTCTTTGTTCTTCTTGATAGCTTATTTAAAGTGTAGATTCCGGATATGTAGCAAATTCAGACAAACGATGTAGAATCACCTAGTCCGCCTCTTCTTTCAGGTGTCCGTTTGTTGTTATGGTGGAGACTTTAATATCCCCAACGATCCCTTGCAATTTTTCAGGGAGTGTAATCTAACCTCCAAGTTTTGTGAGAGGTCTTATATAGTAACCTCTCCTTGTGAATGAGAGTTGACTGACGTCACAAACCCGCCCATTTTGGCCCGACGCCCGCGTGAATTTGCACCAACGTCATGTTCGGGCCAACCTCACCAAACCTTTAAAGAGAGATTGACTTTGCAAAGAAAGTATTATATTTCAACTATTTATACCTATTTCTAGATATGGTATAATGCTATAGCCTAAATATATTATCGAGCCCCTTAATTTAGCCTACTAAGTGCACACTTTAACATATTATTGTAGACATTATTGTTGATTACGTTTTCATTTCTTAATTGAGATCAAAACTATAATATTCATTTTTTTTCTGATATAGGAATTTGGAAAACTTTCCATGATGTTATTGTTTTATTAGATTTCTATTATACTCTTGAAATGAGCTTTGTCAAATAATAAGATAATTAGTGAATACCTGTCAGCACGATCATAAAAGTTTATACTTTGTTTTTATTGTAGAGGGGTACATAGTGTTCAATGCGGCGAGAGCAAAGGGTAACCATAAAAGTTAATCACTGTATAGAAACTTGAGGTCTGGTAAATTTCCATGCGCTGAAAACAGCGCTGGCGGTAAGACATCATTACACTAACAGTAAGTGATATGGCCAATGCTCAGAACACTGCCTAGGACGAACGCAATTATGTTGAAATTCCAAAACAACGATATTAGATCTAACTATGAAAGAAAATCGAAAGATTGAAAATGGTTTTGCAGTATTGGTAGGATTAGGCGACCTGGGTGTCTAATGTTGATATAGGCTATCTACTTAAGGGAGGGAAACTGACACCTAAAACCGCACTGACACGTTTGTTGATGTTTATGCCTGAGTCGTACTGTCAACACACCCTGATGTGACGCACTGTCATGACCAGAACTGTCACTCTTTTTTTCAACTACCCAATTTCACATCCTGTTTGGTAAATTATTCAGTTTTCTTTTCGTGTTGTTGACCCTCTTCACCTATCAGATCCCTTACTTTGGTGTTATATTTACTACTGAAATACATTATCATGCAAAATACATGATCACTAATTGTGCACAACTTGATATTCTTCTCCAGAAACTTCTCATTGCAGTTTGCTGTGGAATCTGAGAATGTATTTTAGTGCCCCCCCCCCCATTGAAAAAGAAGCGGAATGCATATATAGGTCATGACATCACCTCCACACTGCTGGGGCTCGCCATAGAGCTGTAGGACTCTGCTGACCATCTCGGCTGTCATTTCAACAACACAAATTGAAAGAACTAGAGCCACGTTATAAAAAAAAGATAAGGTGACAAAATGACAGATGTAGATTGGCCTAGAAACATCAGAGTGAGAAAGACAGAAAGAAAGAAAGAAAGAAAGAAAGAAAGAAAGAAAGAAAGAAAGAAAGAAAGAAAGAAGTGATAGAGGGATATCACCCACCAGGGTAATATATTTTGCTGCCACACTGTGATAAGTCAACATTGAGACATACTCCAGAGATGAAAGGAATGTTGGACAGATGTGTGTGTGTGTGTGTGTGTGTGTGTGTGTGTGTGTGTGTGTGTCTGTGTGTATGGGTGTCATAGTTCCTGAAAATACTTATGTGTCAATGACTTATCCCACTGTTTTGCCATAAGCAAACAAACAAACAAATAAACAAAAACATAACTGGCCTTTATTAACTGTACCACACAAGATCAGTGTAGGCTAATGCCTTGAGAAAAGACTTATTTTACTTTGTTTGAATGAAAAGATGCCTGAAAAGATTAATAGGTCATTCTGTTAATACAATTATTCTGGCTCAACGTTAATACGGTATTATGATTATAAGAATAAATCATATCCCATGACATTGCATTATGCTTTTCAAGTTGGGTAAGATTAAATTTATTTTCAAAATTACTGACAAACGTAACCATGTTGTGTGCAAATGTATATCAGTAAAAAGTTATAATATCCCACTTTATGCACTTATGTTTTGTTTTCCTCTAGTCCCATCTCATTTCTTCTTGCATCATTCTGGTAAAACTGATGCCGTTTTGCAATGCAAGCCCTTGAAAAAGAAAAGAATGACTCAAATATATAACGGTAAACGATATGTCTCGTCAGTCACAGTGGTTGTCAGTTGTTTCATTACAAGTCATAAAGGGGAAGTGAAAATATGGAAATGCCATGCTGCTTTTACTGTATACAGCAGCATTCCTTTCTCACAATATTGACTGTGCATTGACACAGCAGCAACGGCCCTACAACAAATGATATGGGGGAACACACCTGCCGACACTCATAGGTCTAAATGGCACCTGATAAAAAAGCTGTCACAATGTTAAACGCAGAGGCATGCAGTTCTCATGTATTTTTTTTATTTGGCACAATCGCTTACCTGGGCACACGACTTTCGGATATTATAAAAGTAGAGTCTGAGTTAGATCTAGCCCAGGGGTAGGCAACCTGTGGCCCTTTAGTTCCTCTCTAGTGTCTCCATGGCTTTCTCTAAAAACGGAAGTTATAAAATATTTCTAACAATTTCATATAGTCGATAAGCTTCAAGCTGTCCCAACACATTAACAGTTTGTGAAAATATTATACTGTACAATACAGCATACAGAGTAAGGCGAGTATGCCATATGCCTGAGTCTAATAAAGATAGAGAGGTTTAAACTGATTTCTTTAAAATGTTTCCAATATATTTGCGGCCCCAGACAGATTTATTTTTATTTCTGGGTCAAAAAAATGGCCCTTTTAACATAAAAGGTTGCCAACCCCTGATCTAGCCTAAATCATAATGTGTCTACCATTCATTGTGTTTCATCCAAGCCTGGGGCCAAATGGCAATGTTAGCCTACAGACAGATTGGAAAAATGTAAAATGCAGTGTTGATTAAAGCTGTGTAAGACAGTCTAGTCATGGGTTTTATCAGGTCCCTTGCCACAGGTGTATTAATCAGGCACCATGCAGTCTGCATTCATAAACTAGGTGCTTGATTGAATACACCTGTGGCAAGGGACTTGATGAAACCCATGAATATAGCCTATAGGCTACAGTAGCCTAATTGTCCTGTGTTTTCTGTAGGTTTTACTGAGCTCTAAAATAACAAATGACAGACATTTCCACAGCCTAAACCATTATAATTAACACTTTGCTGGTTAATGTTAATAATTTAATGAGTCTTGATCACTGTTGAACATTTTGGAATGTTAGGAAATACAGCTTTGCCCCTTGATCACAGTATGCGCTGAGCGCAGTTCAAAGATTGAGCGGACCATTCTGGGCTAAACGGAAACAGAATCATACAGGATCTTCCCGTTCAGCCAATCAGGTTTTGCAAAGCGTACTAAGCCTACGTCATCCCCGGTACTCTCCCAGCCGGCAGGATTGAAGCAAGAGTTTGGAATTGCACCACACTCCACCCGTTAAACAGTATAATATCTGAATACTTTGTTTCACAAAGTACTAACGCCGCCATGACTTTCGATGTGAGAAGGTGAGTAGAATTTATTAAGAGAAATGCGAAATCGGCGCATTTGTCACAGGTTAGCATCCATTTGTTGCATGGGTTAACTGAACTCTGATAACAGTTGGCTAGGCTATCCAGCCACCACCAGATACATTGTAGACGATAGGCTATAAGCAGAGGATAAATTCAGACAGTGCAACATGTCTGCAAACAAGTACAATGTAACACGCGTATCACATACTCTCAAACTACATGTATCGGTGCGGTCAACTGGAATCGGTTTGGATTCAGACATTTAGCCAATTCTAGCTAGCTGATTTCTTCATCAATGATCTGTGTTACAAATTAATTAAACTGGCCTAGTGTATGCCTACATATTTACACGCCCACCACATTATGCATCACATGAAAAGCAGTAAGAAATATATTTAGTGTATTTAAAGCTATATCTGAAATATGAATGACTGTCATCATGACAACACAATGTTATGCATTATGGCAGGCTCATAGAACAACACAGCAGAGAAGTTGCCCCCTCCCCCTGTATTTTCCAAGCTTAATTAACCACTTATCAGTTAATTTGACTATGGACTCTTAATAGCTTACTTCCTTCCCCATCCCAACTTTACTGGAATGCATTATTATCAGGCTAGTTTTTCTTTCCAGGCACATTTAACCTACATTTGTATGCTAATGAATCATTGCACCATAGTTTCAGTGGATTGTTTCAAGTTTTGTCAGATTTGGCTTCCTTTTTTCAAAACATCAAAAACATCCATTTGCATGGTACTTAGTCACTGGCTTTGGGAGTGTTTGGCCTGGTGGGTAAACTGGAAGATGGTGATGGTCTCTCTGGAGTCTGGACAGTGACAGTGACATATTGGCCTACTCACTTTCAGTCTACGTACGAGTATGTCTTCTTCTGCTTTTTCATCATCATTCGTCATCATTCACCTCAATGTCCTTGTTGTCATTAACACCATCATTCTCTTGACTTGTCTTGTTAGACTTTCAAAACTTTTTTTTTTTAATCAAGATGCGATCATATGATACAGTCCAGTTTTTTTTAATGTCGACAAGGCACACCCGTCATTCAAATAAGGAACACGATTCACGGTTTGTTCAAAGCTGTTATCAGTGTATCAAGTTACTGGTCAGCAGGAAGTCAGGATCCTGTTGCACACGGTTTCGCAAACATGGTTCACTCATAAAGGACTGATACTATTTAACAAAAAATGGAGTGTGTTTTGTGTTGTTGCTTTTGTGCTGTCTTGCTTGTTCCTAGGTTTCCGAATTGGGTAAAGCCTCTAGTTTGGCTTCTGGACTGAAAGAACTTCCAGAATCTCCCAGAACAGATCACATACTGTGTTCTCTGTGTTATTGTAAGGTCTACATCAGTGTTTCTTCACTGGTGGATCGGGACTGGAAAAGTGGGTTGTAGAACCGTTCTGGGTGGGTTTTTTTGGGTAAAAAATATATTAATAAAAAAATGTCCATTTAAAGTGCTACTTTATGAGATCTTACATCAGACCTTTATTTTGATAGACTTTATTCGTATGTCAGTCATTGCCATGAACATAGACAATGTTTATTTGACAGGTCATGTTAGACATAATTTTAGAGGTAAACGCAAGTAGGCTACGGTCCTGAATATTTGAAGTAGGCCTAGTTGAACAGTATTTCTTCATAGAGGAAGGGAATCAGGCAGGAATGTGACCACATTTCATTCTTTCATTTCATTTCATTCAAACTCTAGTAGCTGGTCTCCTCAGTTCCTAAACATTTGCAGAATGTTGTTAAATGAAGAGGTGAAGCAACACAGTGGTAAAAATGCCCCTGTCCCAACTTTTTTGAGATGTGTTGCTGACATTAAATTAAAAATGAACATATTTTTTTCCAAAAAACAATAACATTTCTTTCCTTCAACAATTCATATGTTGTCTTTGAACTATCCTCCGTTAAATATAGGTTTGACATGATTTGTAAATCATAGTATTCTTATTTTATTCACATTTTACAAAGCACTTTGTACACTTTTTCAGAATTTGGGTTGTAGAACACTCACACTAATAGTGATACTCACTGTAAAATTGGCCCATACAGCACTTGAGAGAGATGGATGCAAAACTTAAATGAAAAATAATTACACCAAATAATGTGTTTAGGGTTAGCCTTTGATTTTTAACTAGAATCTCAACAGGTTATATACATGCTCTACTAGTCAAAAGTTTGGAGACACTTAGAAAAGTCCATTCCATTCCATTATAGACTGAATACCAGTTGAGATCATTTTTTTTTAATCAGGGCAGCAGTTTTCCAATTACATTATGTGCTTACATAATTGCTAAAGGGTTCTCCACTGAAAGAAATGGCT
Source organism: Alosa sapidissima (assembly GCF_018492685.1). Lineage (NCBI taxonomy): Eukaryota > Metazoa > Chordata > Actinopteri > Clupeiformes > Clupeidae > Alosa > Alosa sapidissima. The sequence continues at coordinate 14,557,633 of NC_055976.1, forward strand.
GATCGTTAATGCAATATCTACATTGCCCATTATCAGCAATCATTCATCCCATGTTGCAAAGGCACATTCTGTTTACTAATCTGATATAATTTTAAAAGGCTAACTGAAAAAAATATGGGAGAACCCTTTTGCAATGATGTAAGCACATAATGTAATCTGAAAACTGCTGCCCTGATTAAAAAACAATGCAACTGATCTCAGCTGGTATTCTCTCTATAATGGAGTGGAGAAGTCTCCAAACTTTTGACTGGTAGTGTACATTTATGAAGCTCTGGCAAGATGACCTTTCCAGTGTCCTCAAAAACCACATGGCAAAGCTAAATGTATTGTACGAAACCTATTTAAGGACTTTCTCAGAATCAAACAGATAGGAATGCCCAACATCCCTGGGCCGAGATGAGAACTATGAACTGAAATGTACACTGAAAAGTTTCTGAAAACTCACTGGAGTTAAAAATTATCTTTTAGACTTGAGATCACTGAAGATGGCAATGCTCAAATTCACACTTCCTCAAACCAGTGAGAGAAGTTAAGTGTTGCTGAAAGTGTAGAATTATGAAGTGTTAGGAATGAATGTGGTAAGAATGAGTGTGTCAGACAAACGGCTTTTTATAAAGTCTCATGTGTGCAGGTTTACATAACCGTAATGAATAACAGTAACAGTAGGTTTCAAGCCAACTGGGACTATATGTAGAATATGGCTAGCAGGAGAGATTTGCATACCCATTTCGATTAATTTACAGCTGTCAAACATCACTTAAAAAATTATAGTCCATTTTATCATGTCAGTTGGAGTTATCTCTTGTGACATTGGAAATGTGAATGGCCACACCTCCATAAAAAGCAGAAGAAAAGACAAACATATCATAGTGACCTTATTCATGCTTTTAATGTGCCGATGTAACATTTTTGTTTGACAAACGTATAATTCGCGTCTATTTTATTTGTGTAGGATTGTACTGCATCGGTGTTATCTCTATGGCCTTTCACAGGGCACTACTATCATAGAGTGTGGGATGAAGGAAGGGAACACAAGCTGTAGTTCCCAAGAAACCAATTACATGATGGCTTAGTAAGTAATAGTTTAGTAATGGAGGAACTAAGCATCCAAAAACTTTGCCGTCGCTTGTTTCCACTACCAAAAAGGTCAGCTGGCAGGGAGAGCTCATGGAAACTTAAGAGCCATGGAAATCAGGTGTGTGTGTGTGTGTGTGTGTGTGTGTGAGAGATGATGCACATTGCCTTATGATTTGCTGATCCAGGGACTCCAAGTCATAAAACATGCCCATGCTTCTAAATCCATGTAAAGGGAGGTCCGCCAGTTTTCCTCTCTAGTTATTGTGACGTTCCGAGGCCCTTTTCCATTTCCACGCTTTTAGCCTTAAAATGGGCAAAGTGTTTCCATGCGGGGTGCCCTTCACGCATCCCGGACCCGGTCAGTTGGAAAATACTGAAATTTGTTTCAGTGTTTCCAATTTAATATCAACAATCGGAAAGGTTATCGCCCCTCTCCAGTAAATGCAAATAAGATCCCGTCATTGTGTGTTTGTGTGTGAATGGAGCAGAGATGAGCAGGCTGTCCTTTTTAGACCAAGGCCTTGTGTCTCGCTCACAGGTTTAAGGAACACCATGTCCTCCTTACTGTTAGCTCAGTTCTGTAGAGAGATGAGTAGAAACAGCCCGCCCCTGTCAAAATAGATGGTGCAAGACAGGAAATGAGTTAATCCATATCCCTGCCGACGTGTTTGCACTGTAACCACTCCACAGTCATGGGGCTGCCTGGGACTCCTCAAAGGCACTGGAACGCTGTGTGCTCACTCAGCTGATGTATTAAGAGACTTCTTAAACACCGTGTACTGTTTGGTCAGGGATGTTATCACCACTCTTAGATGGAGTCAGGATAACAACACTAGATTGGTGGAGGGGTGAGGGAGGTGGGTGAGGGGGGCGTGTAAGTTTCATAGGAGGAATGAATTAGTAGCTGGAGGAAATTATTTCGATTTGTGGAATTCCTGCCTGTTGATATTTTTTGTGTTTTAGACCATTTGTTTTCTTGTCCAGTCCAGTTCTCACCTGTCCTCACATTCACATGTGGTATATGTCTACAATTATTTTATATTATTTCAAAATGGAAAAACACTGGCAGCACCTTTAAGCCATAGAATGTTAACAACTGTTCAGCTGGAGCATTTTAATTGTTTCCCCTTTTTTCCCCATATTTCTTTACAAGCACTAGAACACCACACTTTTAAACCACTTTTGCTAGCATTTTCATTGCTTACCAACAGAGACTAAAACTGAACCTAAACATGGCCTTCAGAACATCAGCGTGGCTGTTTTCAGCATCTCAGGTGGTGGCTTAATGCCCTGCATCTGTGTTTGTATGCAGTGTCTCTACAAGCAAAGCTGCTCCACCCTTCCTCAATGGAGGCCCTCCGCCTCTTCTGACACATGAAAAAGTACAACATTTTTTTTTTTTTTTAGTCTTATTGCAACATTTGTTACTGTGATATTCGTCAGTTCATGAATAAGAACAAAGTTGTAATTCGACTTTAGCCTTGACATTCAAATAATAGAATACCTCAAAGACATAAGCACAGTTGTAACAAGTGATTACTAAAACATGCTTTGAGGCAAGAAAAGGTCATTCCTCCTGTATTTGCTTTTAACAGAGAGGTTTGGGCTACCAATCCTGTGTTTTCATAAGTGGAGGACCACCATTAATGTGTGTCCCCATGAATTGTAGACGTAAACCGGGGGGGGGGGGGGGGAGGAGGAGGAGGAGGAGGAGGAGGAGGAGACCCCCGCCCTCCACCCTCCACCCTCCGCCCTCCGCCCTCCACATTTCCTCCATTACTCCCTCTTCCATCATCGTGGCCTCCACCTCCACTGCCTCCCTCTCTCAGGTTTGCGTCAGCTCAGCTGGGATGACTGCACTTGCAGCCGCCAGTGGAAGAAATATTTTACTGCAAGGACAGATGCCAGTGATTAGGGAGGAGAGAGGGCCGGGCTGAGGAAGAATGGCAGAGAGAGAGAGATATAGGGAAAGAAGGGATAGAGAGAGGGGTGGAAGGAGAGGAAGAGATTGAAGGGAGATTGGGGAAAGAAAGGGGAGGGAGAGAGGGAAAAAGAAAGAAAGAAAGGGAGCGGGGCTGAGAGGGAGTGAGGCAGAAAGGATTTCAATGCCGAAAAAGGCCTGGAGAGAGAGAGTGAGCGAGAGAGAGAGAGAGAGAGAGAGAGAGAGGGGAGATTGTTAGCTTCAGAGCCAGAATAGTTTCAGTGCCTTAGGAAGTCTCGGGAGCGCTTCTCAGGGCCGAAAAAGGCAATACTGGAACGCTCCCCCTCTCTCTCTCTTTCTCTCTTTCTCTTTATCTCTCTCTCTCTCTTTCTCTCTCTCTCTTTCTCTCCCTCTCCCTCATTTTAGCCCAAACTCAGGATTAGTTGGATCAGAGTGATCTCAGTACCTTGGCTCAGTACCTTCAAGCATCTGTGTAACTCCCTCCCCACTGACCACTCTGTCCGTTTGACGAGTTGACCTCGCTACAATGCTAACGCCGCTAACACCAGAATCCCTAAAACCCCCACTGATTGTTTCAGTGCAGAGCAGCAGGGAGGATGTTCTTGGGGTTTCTTTTTTTTCTGTTATTATAGAGCTCAGGCCGGGGCCTTGCCCTGGAGCTAAGCACTTCTAGTGGCCCTAGAAAGCCGAGGCAGCTGTCATTGTTCGCTTTCCTCAACGGAGCTTCCGCCTCCTGACTCCTGATAAGATGCCTGGAGAGTTTGCATCCGCTTGGTATACACCGGTGACCTTCTTCACTGGTCTAGATAGGTGTGTGTGTGTGTGTGTGTTGTATGTTGTGTGTGTTTATTGGCAAATGGCAGTGATGTGTTAGTTTGTGGTGTGTGTGTGTGTGTGTGTGTGTGTGTGTGTGTGTGTGTGTGTGGTGGTTTGTGTTTATGTTTGGTCTGGACACATTTGTGTATGTGTGTGGGCGAGTGAGCGAGAGTTTGTGGTGTGTATGCGCATGTGTTGCGGTGTATGTGTGTGTGCGCGTGCATGTGTGTGTGTGTGCGTGTGTGTGTTTGGTCAGTGGCTGGCCCTTCCTTCCGCGGTCAGGAGGAAGAGGTGTAACGGCGGAGCCTGACGGTGGGCCCCAGCCCCTCCGGGTCTCAGCTGTGCCGGTGCTGGTGGACCGTGGCCGCCTGCCATAGATAACATTCCTTCACGCCGCCGTAATGCTCAAACCCCCCCAACCCACCCAAGCTCCATCTGCCCCCACCCCCCATCTCCACGCTGCGCTGAGAACACTCTGTGCTTTCACACATCCCTTCAGTGAGGAATGCTGCTGTGTTTACTTTTTTCTTTCTTTTTCTTCCTCCGCTCTCATTTACCACTCTTCCTTCTTTTTCTCTTTCTTCTCTCTCTTTTCCTCTCTCTCTCTCTCTCTCTCTCTCTCTCTCTCTCTCTCTCTCTCTCTCTCTTTTTTCCTCTCTGTCTTTGCTGTGACTGCAGGTTTGATATCTACAGGAAGGTGCCTAAAGACCTGACCCAGCCTACCTACACTGGAGCCTTCAGTAAGTGTGGCTGTCAAAACTGTTTTGTTCTTTACAGAAACCTGGGTGGGCAACATGTGTATGTGTGTGAGAGAGAGAAAGAAATGGAGAGAGAGAGAGAGATAGAAAGAGTTTTTTTAGTCTGTGTGTGTGAGCGAGAGTGGGTATTGTATGTATGTGAAACGTGTTTGAATGTTTATTAGAATGTGTTAATGTGTGAGAGGGAGAGAGAGTGAGAAAAGTGTTTGTTTATCTGTCTATCAGGTGGATATTGATGATGATGGTGGGGTGTAGAATCACAGCACCAGTCAATACACATCAGTAGTAATAACCATCAGGCCTCTGCATGGCTCCTGATGACTCTGCACCCTGGCATGGTGTGGTGTCCCATTATTTGACTAACCTCGGCGCTGCGTTAGCGCTGTGGCTATTGATTATTCACAGCCGATCAATGCATGGGGTCTGACCTCCTCTTCCTGGGAGGCTGGTATTGATTAAGGACCTGTTGCTTCATCTCCATGACTGTGCACACGCTGTGTGCGTGTTTGTGTGTGTGTGTGTGTGTGTGTTTGTGTGTGAGATCACGCATGGGAGGCACCTCTCAGCTATTGTTACTTTGGCCTCAGGTGGAATACCTGCCTGTCTCATCATTAGTCATGGCTGCCAGAATGATTACAAACACACACACCCACACACTGTCACACACTATGTCGATGGAGGCGGTGATCCAACTCATCCTTTCCCAGCACATGGTGGGTACATTGTTTACAGCAAATACAATCTTTTTCTTCCCTTAGATGTATGTATACATACCTAGGAATATACACAAACTGAAAGGGTATGATTTTCTGTATGATTAAGAAAGAGGAAAACTGGGGTTCCCCTGTGACACGTACTGTAAACTGCTGACCACACATAATATGGGAATATGGAGTAATAGAGTAATATGGGAGTAATGGAGTTTTTATTTTTTTAAAGAACTCTTAGCTAAGAGTTAAGAACACTGTTAATACCAAGATTTGGGTTTCTCAACAGTTCCCAAGTCTTTCAGGGTATCACTATGTCAGCTATGGAAGAGTTGAGTGTGTTGATTACTGTATCCTGCACTGACCCAGAATTGGCGACCTATGTGTCATGGCGACACTCCCCATTGTTTGTGCTGTAGCTAAACATTACCGTGTGCAAACTGGAACGACTAACCCGCAGGCTCGCCGCGATGGCCACGGAGTCATGTGACCCCTGGCGGGCACCAGGGGCGTGTCTGGAGACACTGTCTCCATGTAAATACAGAGTTCACCTGCTGGGCGCTGTGGGCTGATGAGTCACAGGGTCACATGATCACCAGTGGTAACACGCCAGGCTGTGAAAGCTCCTTGATATGCACTGCGGAGATGTCGTGTCATAATATGATGGCCGTAAATCTATTTTTACTTCCCAGATGTGCTTGTGCAATTACTGAATGTGAAGTGTGGAAAAGTTACTTAAGTTCCCCTTAAGCTACCAAAGTTAAACCAAAACAAAACTGTAATATATAGTAACCATTCCTCAACTATTTGCATTCAACAATGCAGCTTGATGGAAACATGTTTTTCATAAATATACATGTTTTCATCAAGCTGCATTGTTGAATGCAAATAGTTGAGAAATGGATACCATGTTTTCACATTGGAATAGTGAACTAAACTTAAACTTACTGTGTGTGTGTGTGTGTGTGTGTGTGTGTGTGTGAAAAAGAGATTTTTGTCACTGTATGTAATTATACTTGGTTTATTGATTATTTGTTTTACAAGCATATTGTATTAGTACAGTAAACAAGATAAGGATAGGACCTTTGGCTGTATGACCAAAGTTGTTTATCTTTGTCTTAATGGCTAATTAGTAACCTTACCTCAAAACAAAGAGGAGAAAAACATGTTGTGCAACCCTAGTTCACACGGCATGTGCTCAGACAGGTAGAGCTCAAGACCAGCTTCTGTGTGTCTGATAATTTATGGGGGGGGGGGGCGGGGCAAGGTGTTCTGTACCTGTGAGTGCTGAAAGCTGTATTTCACCAGTGGAAACATTTATGTCCCTTCTGTGAGAACTCGTGTGTGTGATGAGTTCAGATGCGTTACTCCGATGTGTGCCCCTGTGTTCTCTTGCCCCCAGTCTCAATATGCTGCTGTGTCTTCATGCTCTTCCTCTTCCTCTCGGAGCTGACTGGATTCATAGCCACAGAAATGTACGTATGACACTTTTCATGCTATTGAGGGGAAACACCCACACATGCACCATTTTCCTGTTCAACCGCAATTCACACAACACAAACTCTCTGCCAGAGATTACTTAATGATATTTATGTGAGGTTATTTTATGGTTGTATTTGTAGTCGTGACCTCGTATTTAGAAAACGTACATTTGCTGAGCGCACGTCATTGTCGTGTTTGGGAACTGATTAGGCCAGTCATTTTTTACAGGAACGTGTTATGTGTGACATGTGTTACTGATGATGACTTTACATTCATTATCTCCCTCTCTTTCTCTCTGTCATACGTACACACACACACACACACACACACACACACACACACGCACACACACGCACACACACGCATGCATGCAGAGTTTCATTGTTGCCATAAATGAAAATGATGTATGTGGGGCAATGTTCCTCCTTCCCTCCCCATATTACTGTAATGAGTAGTCACATGACCTCACACTGTGCAGAAAGGAAAACACATCTAGCACGTCCAGCTGTGACCACGCCACGCCACAACACACCACACCACACCACACAACCTGGGTGTCCATACTCCACTTGCATGCTTTATGCGTGTTCATGAAAATTCAACCAAAAAATCTTCTGTGTTATGCAAATGAAAAGTTTACAAACTCCCAATCAAGTGAAGAGTTGTGAACAACTGTGGGATTAAAATGGGTTAATGGGAATTCAATCAGGAGAATTTATGGTATTTTTGCGAACACGTGAGCCATTTATACATAACTAATATTTGTATGTCATTACACATTTATTAGGTTTTTGTTCAACAAGTTCTTATTCTTACTCAATAGGTGAATTATTCTTGGTAAATCCTGAATAAGCAGCCAGTTGGTCTTAATCTAAGGTTATTAATATGTAGCATGTATATGTATAGCCTTCTAATACATCGTCTTAATATATTATTATTCTGTCATTAGAAGTCACATATTCAGACAGTGAACTAGGAATCTATAAACCCTATTTTGATCCATACCATATACCAGTAACCTTAGATCAAAATCAACTGGTTGCTTATTAAGGATTTACCAAGAATAAATGACCAAATGATTGATTAAGAAGAAGAAATTGTTGAATAAAGACCTAATAAATGAATGTGCAATGGTGCTTAATACAGACCTTTTTGAGCACTAATACACATATTAGTTATGTATTAATGTCATGTGTTCCCTAAAAAAAGTGTTACCGAATATGTGAAAAGAATTCAATCAATTAGGCACATTATATCTTATGTAATTCAAAGGTTGCGATACCTCCCCACAATATGGCACCCAGTGGACCTCCCTCCCTCGCTTTCTCTCTCTCTCTGTCTCTCTCTCTGACTGTCTCACTCCCTCTCTCTCTTCCTCCCTCTCTCTTCCTCCCTTTCTCTCTCTCTGTCTGTCTGTCTGTCTGTCTGTCTGTCTGTCTGTCTGTCTCTCTGTCTGTCTCTCTGTCCTCCTCCCACCACCCTCTCTCCCACCATCACATGTGAAACTCCGGTAGTCCCTGCAGGGTGTTCTTTTGGTCGCCCCGGGTGTCCTTGTGGTTTATGACAGACGCGGACGGCCTTCTTTTTGTTTAGCATTGACTGGGCTGTTTTTGTGGTCGCGCACACAGTGTCGCAACCAGTAGTTACGGGATGTCAAGCCCGGTGATGTGTCAGTATGTCTTTTCCGCAGTGACATGAGGAAGGAAATGAAAGTGTCTCTGAAAAGGAGCAGAGGAAAGATGCACTTTTTGTCATTTTAGGTGTAACTGCCTCAGTCAGCGCATTACAAACCCCATTGCCTTTTTTTATTCCTCACTAATTTTAGAGACTGTGTAGAAATGTAATCGAGAACCTGCTGTCACATGAGGCGTTCCAGCTTTTGTGCAGAATGTGAACTATGTAAGCCACTGTAACCTTTTAAATGTCCGAAAAGATTAAACGTGACAAACACGTCATATTCAGATATCTCTTTCTCTTTGAGTTTGTTACATGATCATAGGTCATCACCATAATGGCTTCCCCATCCAGTAACCCCAGTATACCTTGTGTTGTGTTTGCAGAGTAAATGAATTGTATGTGGATGACCCCGATAAAGACAGTGGGGGGAAGATTGATGTGAGTGTAAACATCAGTTTGCCAAACTTGCACTGTGATTGTGAGTATTTATTACATACATATACAAACCTATCTCTTAATGCTTCTTTTCCGTGCTCTAGGAACCCAACCCCACCCTCTCTTCCCAACCCCACCCTCTCTTCCCACGCCCTTCCCCTGTCTTGTTTTCCCTGTCATGGCTTGTTTTTCGACAAGTCAGCCACCGTGTTTTATGGCTCCAGTGAGCACTTTGACCTAGATTGACTCAGGAAATAAAAGGATAAACACCATGTTTGCTTTGAGGCCTGCCACTATGTTGAGCTGTCACCATTTTTGTTTGACTTTGTTCCGTAGTCATCTCTGTTGTCATGGTATGGTCATGGCCCTGTAATGTCCACTGACAAACATTGTATCCCTGACCAACGCCTCTCTCTCTCTTGCAGAGGGCATCCTGATGTTTGGTTATTTATTCCTCTTCGTACCCTAGTGTTGATCTGATTAATGCGATAAATAATACAGGGCAGTCAGTCTCCGTAGGTCAGCCCTGAAGTTGTTGTCCAGCCCCAACAATACAGGCACTGACGGGGCCGGTGGTGACCTGACCTAGCGCCCCAAAGTCACCTCATGTGTCTCTTACAAATATTACACGAGCTCTCATGGAAACATTTGAATCAGGAAAATCAAATAAAACCAGCACTGACGCAGTTAACTTTCCGAAATCCGAACATTCCGATCCGTCATTAACCCCCTGATGTACTGTGATTCACCTGTCGATCGGGAACCTCACATCCTCTCTTCCTGTAACCTGAGCAACATCCCATCCGCACTGTCTCAACACACCTTACAGCATCCACCGTGATGTCAGAAAATAAAAATAAGGAAGCAGAGCAGAGAAATTTGGCTAAGAAAGTGGTGAGCGTAATGGGGCCGCTCCTCCCCCTCATGACACTGTTCTGAAAGTATGCCTTGTGACACACTCTCAGCAGCAAATGAGGGAGAACGAGGAGAAGAAGAAGGGGAAAAAAAACAAACAATCAACACCAACGAAAGCGTAGAGGAGGAGGAGGAGGAGGAGGAGGAGGAGGAGGTGGTGGAGGGAAGGAGAGGGGAAGGAAAGAAAAGGAACTCCTTTTGGGCTGTACCAAAAATGGAAGGATTTTGTGTGCTCGTTGAGGGAGGAAAAAAAGGGAAAAGAGGAATGGATGAGCTCAGTTGGCGTCTTTGGCTTTGACTTTTCTAGCTAGAGTGAGTCAGAGTCATGAAATACGGGTTATAAGTATGGTAATGACTTCACATAGAGGAAGCACACATTAGCTCGCTCACACACACACACACACACACACACACACACACACACACACACACACACACATACACACACACACACACACACACACACACACACTATTTCTCCCTCTTACATACATACAAATGTTATTCCTCAATTTTACCCAAGAGGAAACCATGTAGGCTATATGGAGATGGCCCAGTTGACTCATGAGTGTGTTTTTGTAACTCCGTAGTGCCCATACACATCATTATCCGTAGCTTGTAGCTCACTACGTAGCATTTCCCAAGACCCTTCCCTGTGACTAAACGGCTCGACTGACTAGGGCAATCTACTCACAGCGCACATGACGCTAAAGCTAAAATCACTAGTGCCAGCTGATATGTGCTCGTGGTTGTGTCACAGGCCTTTCTCAACGGCTCCGTCAGCTGTTGGCAACTATAGCAACAGGTCTCCACATTGATTACGTATTGACCCATGTGAACAAAAGATAAGGCCTCACCTTGCTTCAGGGGGATGACGCTGCAAGATCATGAGCTGTGTAATCAGGAGAAGTGATTTGGATTGGTCACTGCGGTCTGGCCACGCTTGAGTTTCAGGTCCTTTCCAAAAGGGTATTCCCTCTGCCATTACGCCTCGTTCTGCTATTCACCACTCTCTTGATTGGCTGGATCTGTTGTATTAGTTATTGTTTTCTCTTTTGATTGGCTGGATCTGTTGTATTAGTTATTGTTTTCTCTTTTGATTGGCTGGATCTGTTGTATTAGTTATTGTTTTCTCTTTTGATTAGCTGGATCTGTTGCATCGGTTATTGTTTACTCTTGTGATCGGCGGGATCTGTTTTATTAGTTATTGGGTAACACTTTAATAAAGTAATTTAATAAAGTAATTAATCTTTACAACTCATTTGAAAATGTGTTGCAAGGCATAGAAAGTCCTCACTTTAGATAAGCTCACAAAATATCATTAACTAACCACTTGTAACTCCTGAGTTAATCATGAATTATAGTATTAGGAAGTGGTTTATAAAATATGTATCCTCACCCTAACTAATCATTAGTGCATGTGTATGTAACAACTGTTAAATACTAGAAATATTACTTCATCAACAAAATATTATTGCATAATTTATTAAGTATAAAAAACAAAAAAACATATTTTAGATATAGGCTTATTTACTATGAGCAAACCATTTATAACTGTGTACAAATACTTTATTTATGAGAATTAACATAGGAACAATGCTTTACAAATGATGAACAAAGCATTTTGTAATAGTTTGCAACTGGTTTATAATAAGAAAATGATTTCATTACAAGTGGTTGTTTCATTACTTAAGTATAAATCATGTACTTACAAACATATATATATATATATATATTGGATAGGCTTATTTACTATGAACAAACCATTTATAATTGTGTGAACAAATGCTTTATTGATGATAAATTATGTATGAACAAGAAATTATGAATGATGAATGAATGAATGAAAAATTAAAATGATGAACAAACCATTAACTAATAAGTAACAAAGGCTTAATGAATGATGAATTGTGTGTAGTTATTATAAAGTGTTACCAGTTATTGTTTACTCTTAAGCTGTTTGTGATGGCTAGATTTGTTTTGTAGTATTATGCTATGTTCTGTGTTATTGTCATTATGGTTTCATTTGCTCTGGCGAATCTTTAAGATTGTTGGTGGACCTGCAAGTCAGGGTTGCTGGCTGTTTTTTTCCAGGAACTAAATTATAAATAGTCATGTAAGCTGTACCATGTACCATGATGTAACTGTTTGCAATCAGAAAAAGTAACATGGCTAATAATAGCTCTGTTAATTGAACTAGTTGATGGACTGATGTCTCAGTGGCCTGTTAGCTGATGCCCTCTCGTCCACACGGCAGACACAGCAGTCTTCTGCTCTCCCCTGTAATCCCTGTGGACCTCCACTCAGGCCTCTCTCAGTTCTTTTCGCACTCAGGCACAACGGCCCCCATGGCACCTGCACCACCCGCCCTCCACCCACCCCCACCCCTCGGCGCACCAGCCCCATGTTCTGGCAGCTCCGTGTTAAAAGTGTTAGCGGCCCAGACGCGCGCCAGATTGTGCGTTTACCCTTGAGCGCCGCTACTTCTCCCAGTGTTTTTCCACCGGCCGACTCCACAGGCAGACCCACCGCGCCAGATGTTTGCCCGCACGGCTCTCCTCCGTCGCATTCTTCCTTCTCGCCCCATTCCAGCCCCCTCAGACTCTACGTGCACCACACACACACACACACACACACACACACACACGCACACACGCGCGCGCATGCACGCACACACACACACACGCACACACGCGCGCGCTCGCACACACACACACACACACGCAGTGCGCTTTACAGTGGGGCTGCTACAGCTTCTGTTGGGGAAGGGCTTGCAGAGCTTGGGATGGTAGTAAGGAGCAGGGAAGCAGTGGAAATAATGTCTGTCCTCCACCGCATATTAAAATAGCAAACCACCATCACCGTACCCCTGCATAAACATAGCAGTGGAGTGTTATTTTAGGCGTTTTAGAAGGTGAGGTCTTTGGCATCGGAAGTTGGCATGGCACGGGGGTGGGTGTGTTTTGGAAGCTATCATCACTGCCTCTAAAGGTCAGGCGTCAGATGCCCCTGTAAGCCCCTTAGGAAAGGCCATCTGGAAATAGATGCCCGCTAGCATGTCTGAGGCCCCAGAGATCCGATCTGGGAGGTGGCAGAATGGGCAGTTGGCACCCCATGCCCACTGAGAGAGGGACATGAAGGCATATTGGGTAGATGATGCCTCCACTGATGATGTCTCCTCCCTAATTGCTTCAATGATGAAAAGTTATTTGCAAATATAACACTAAGTGTTTGATATAAACTCAACATTTCTTAAAAAAAAAAAAAAAAATTGACACCCTGTCTTTTTGACTCCTACACATTACTGAGTGCACACACACACACACACACACGTTCAGGCCCTTTTGCTTGTGAACCTGTGGCTAAGGCCACCTCCACATGAATGTGTTTCAGTTTAAAAATGGCCTAATTCACATTAATGAGTTGAAAAACATCATTTTGAACATATGTTCTTAATTCAAAATGGAGTGAGAGGAGAAGCCAGGAGGTGTGTGTGTGTGTGTGTGTGTGTGTGTGTGTGTGTGTGTGTGTCTTTGGCACTCAGATGTGATTTATCCCCTGTATCACATGAGCGTGCTCTAGCCGGTAGAGGCCCTGGGAGCGCTGCTCTCTCATCCTCTCGAGTGCTGACCTCATCTGTGTCAGTTCTGTTTATACTGGCCTCCTCCAGAGCCCTCTGGTCTGTTTGCAAGTTGTTGTGTGTGTGTGTATATCTGTTCAATCTGCAGTGAAATAAATGATTAAATGATCGGGCTTTTAACATCTCCTCTCTCTCTCTCTCTCTCTCTCTCTCTCTCTCTCTCTCTCTCTCTCTCTCTCTCTCTCTCGTGTCCTTTCCTACAGTGGTGGGACTGGACATCCAGGACGAAATGGGCCGCCATGAGGTAGGCCACATCGAGAACTCCATGAAGGTGCCCCTCAACAACGGCTACGGCTGCCGCTTCGAAGGAGAGTTCAGCATCAACAAGGTACCCAGTCGAGCATTCCTCTTTCCTCCACCTGTAGCCAAGGGCCTGTCTCCCACCACCTGACCACAGTCGATGTCTTTAAACCTCCTTATGGTCACTGCAGGGTCTCATTGGGCCCTGGATGAGGAAGGCGGCTTGCGTGGGTGATCTTGGTTTATTTCCTCACAGTGACTCTCAGCGAAGCCCAAGGCAATATGGCAGTGTGTGAGCTCAGTGCAGATAAAGTCAGTGTTTAAAAAAAGACCATGCAAGTTTAAATTGGGAACATTTTGTAACTAAATGGGAACAGTACGTGTGCAAGAGAAGTTGTTAAAATGTATACTTTTGGGAAATGAGTGTGGGCTTTGACATTTTCCAACTGTCCACAGAGCGCCAGTATGGTTTAGGGAGAAGGAGAATAAAAGAAGTGAACAGAGGAAGGAAAAAAGTAATCTATTATTGGATTGTCCTTAAATCATAACCCAATCTCCCCTCGGAGGAAATGTTGTGGCTTAATGATTTGGCGTGACGTAAATCCAAAAAGAGTCGTCTGTGAAAAAGGAAATGGCTTTGAATGGTCCACTGTGTTATCGCACTTACTTTGTTCGGCTGTAATGTGTAGAAGGGAGAGAGATGGGGGGAGAGAGAGAAAAAAGAAGCAAGGGAGAAAGAGAGGTAGGGAAAAATGTTCCAATTAAATTAAATCATTTGCCTCCATTTGGGGCAGATTACAAAAAAAAGGAAAGATTTATTGAGCGGCACAGGGAAAAAGTGGGCACCACCCGGATGAAATTGAATTACTTGTTAATGGTGGATCAGGCGTCGGAAGCTTCAGACCCAGAGAGAGAGAGAGAGAGAGAGAGAGAGAGAGAGAGAGAGAGAGAGAGAGAGAGAGAGAGAGAGATGAGGAGTGGGGGAGTTGTTGGAAGAGAAACACTCAAAAGTGTCTTTGTGAGGGCCCGCTTACACTGTTCACCAGCTTCTGTCTGCGCCACAACCTCTGGAACATTAGCTTAAAAAAAAGAAAAGGAGCCCAACAAGTTTTCTATATTAGATTGAGCAATGTTTTTTCTTTTTTTTTTTTTCCCAAACAGAAGGTCTACTATTAGTTAAGGTGCACAAACATCACTTGACTCATGTACCCTTTTTGAGTGTGAGTACTTACAGAAGACACTGGAAAATGATAAGAATTTGCTGTGCTGTGCAGTGATTTATTTTTGACTGTTTTCCTCCAGGTACCTGGAAACTTCCACATCTCCACACACAGTGCAACGGCCCAGCCCCAAAACCCTGACATGACCCATATCATTCACAAACTGGCCTTTGGCGAAAAGCTGCAGGTATGGTGACCCCAGCCCCCCTTCTCTCCCGCTGATCTCTGTGATGTGGTTGAAACGTGATCCCATTCTCTACGGGAATAGTGATGTAATGAGAACAGGCCGAACTCTAAAGGATTGTCTTTCTCTTCCGCAGGTACAAAATGTCCAAGGGGCCTTCAACGCATTAGGGGGGGCAAACCGCCTAGAATCGAACGGTATGTGGTCTGTGTGTGTGTGTGTGTGTGTGTGTATATGTGCGTGTGTTTATGTGAAAGTGGGGGTGTGTAGGGGTATCACATTTCAAACCCAAGAGTAGTGGGGGGCCCATGGTATGTGGGGTGGGTTTGTTTGGATACAAGGCCTTTTGACATGACTGTACCGTGGAGACACATAGTGGCCAATCTCCGAATGACACCCAGCCTCTGTCCAGGCCTTTACTATACCGTGCGCTCCGTCACACGCAGTGAACAGAGCACTGGTTATTCACCTCCAGAAACCAACATTAATCCATCTGCTCTGATGTGTTTTTCTCTAGCCCTCGCCTCCCATGATTACATTCTGAAGATTGTCCCAACGGTGTATGAGGACTTGTCGGGGAGGCAGCGCTTCTCCTATCAGTACACAGTAGCCAACAAGGTGAGCTACCTCCGTCTGACTGCCAGTTCATCTCATTACATAATGGAGTCGTAAAGGAAAAATATATCCCCCTATAAAAATCGACCTTCCTTTCCTCACAAAAGTGTGCTTAAGCTATAGAGTCTCTCTGACCAAGTGGTTGCCATAGCCACCAGGGCTCCACCTAACCACCCACGGTGGGACTCGGCGTGTGTGTATTTGTGTGTGTGTGTGTGTGTGTCGGGGGTGGTTTTGGGAGTGTTGACAAACCGTCATCAATCCCCCGGCTCAACTGCCAGAAAGGGCAGTCGTGTATGTGAGTGTGTTCGTTTGCGTACGTGACCAAAGCCACGTCCCCCCACACACACATTGACCCACACACACACATTGACCCACACACACACACACACACACACACACACACACACACACACACACACACACACACACAGTCACCATACCAGTGGCTTCCACTGCCTCTGTGTGTTTATGGGTCTACTCCAACAGCAGCAGGTTAATGGCTCCTTTAAGTTAACAAACAAAGTGGAGGACCCTGGGGCATTTAACAACCAAATATTGAACCTTTCTTTCTCTTTTCAGATAAGACATACAGTATACTGTAGTGGACATTTGGATTTATCACAACTAAGATCAACAATAATTACAGTTTCTTACGCAAAATACTGTGTGCTAATTGACTGATAAGTATGTACAGTAAATTTGTGGTTTTGAAATACTATTATCATATCATCATCTGAGACTTCAGAAGAACTTTAAACTGACCAGTAGGTGCTCTCCCTTCGCTAAGGTGGAACTATGTAAATATACCCTTTTTAAGCAAACATTTTATTTGCTAACATTGTGTAGTGAAGATTGGCCCCTCAGTGTAGGCACAGTGCGTGTGTGTGTGTGTGTGTGTGTGTGTGTGTGCGCGTGCGTGAGCGTGCGCTTTACAGTGTTATTCACATGATTGTGTTCAAATCACTTATTAGATGTGTTGTGGGATTTTGAGATGTCCAAAACCAAATGCATTGTGGGAAGTCCTCTTGTGTGACTGTTGCAGCAGGGAATTTTTTACCTCTGTTTTTTTTACCTCTGAGTGAACTTGTACATGTACCCCTTCTCTCACTCTTCCTCTCTCCCTCCATTCAGAAGAACACTGATCTAATTTCTGCTAAGTGTAGGGCAGCCTTTCAAGGCTGTGCCATGCTAGGTGCATACCGTAGTGATATTTGTGATGAGGAACATCCTTTGTGTTTTGACTCTGTTATGAGTCGGCATGGTGACGACGCGGCCCCTTTTGCTTCACATCAGCATCAGAGTTTCACTTCACCCTGGCGGTGGACGGTCGCCGCTCTGTCCACGGTTTCAGTTGCTCTTCTGCCACTCGCTGCGTTAGTGAGACTGAATAGTAGTTTTAGGCATGTTATGACTCGAGCCCATTAAGGACGGGCACACACACACACACACACACACACACACACACACACACACACACACACACACACACACACACAGAGTAGTTTCCTATTATCCTTGGATAAATAGTCTGAGTAAGAGAGCTGAGGTTTGTGTGGTCTTGCCCTATTTGCCCTTACTGGCTCCATGATCTTGCTTCACACTGATGATCTATTTTCTAGGCGAAGGGTTACGCATAAGGATTTAAGAATTTATCACGTTTCTCAAGAAAATCATTTTCACAATTTCATTTTCACAATGATAAAAAACAATAATTGTAGCATGTTAGTGGCTGATGATGACCATAACAGCGACAACAGTTAGAAAATGTTAAAGAAGTGGCAGATTCTTATTGCTGTGTTTGATTTGCATTGGGTAGACCAAGTGACAAGAAGCTGTTCTCTTCCATAGACAGAAACCTTAGCCCTACATCATCTTAAGTCCCTGATTGTCCCCTTCTCTTAATTCTCTGGCCTGTTATTTTGTCATCTCACAAATTGTATCTTCTCCTGAAATCACCATATTCCTCACTCTTGTTTCCTTAAAACATTGGCCATCCCAAAAGCTGTTTTGTAGTAGGCGTGCCATTATTATGGCGAATAGTAATAAAATGACAAATCAGTCACCCCATATCAAATAATTAGTCTTTGTCAATGAAGGTTTTGGCAATCCTCAATAGTTTTAATCAATTCATTAACTATGCTATCAGCATTTATACAGATATAAAACAACTCTGTTTGTACTCTTCTTATCTCACCTTGTGCTCTTAACTTCTGACCCCTGTGAATCCTCTCTGTGACCTTTAACCCTTTGCCCCCCCCCCCTCTCCTTTCAGGAATATGTAGCCTACAGCCACACAGGAAGGATCATCCCGGCTATCTGGTTTCGCTATGACCTCAGCCCCATCACCGTTAAGTACACCGAACGGAGGCAGCCCTTTTACCGGTTCATCACCACAGTGAGTGCCGCACAACCGACATACTCACAGTGACATTAATTACACACTACAAACAAACACTAACAATTAAGAAGATGGGAGTTGGCTGGAGAACATGAAAGTTCAATCATTCTTTTTATTGATAACGGTGTAAAAAGATGAATATTTCAATGTTACTACTTCGATAGAATTGACTCTAAGGATGATATAACATTGGAACATTAGTTTCCGTGTGCTCTAGAGAACTCTTTTGTACACGGCTTGTCCCACTCCTGGACTGCATGACGGAATCACTAATCACCAGACCCAGACAATGACTTGCTTATCACAACGAGGTACCAGACAATGACTTACTTAACACAGAACTTTTCCTCCTCATGATCTTAACATTGACCAACTTGCTATAGAACTCAAGTACTGACACCATCCTAAACAGACTTATTTGCCATATTGACACAATCATCAATAGACTTGAACCACATGACGGTGGTGACTTACTTTCCATCGGACGCAATGCTGTGACGCAATGATGCGGTGCTGGTCAGAGATCAATCATGACGTGCTTGACTTAAAAGCTTAATAGAGCGGTTATTAAATGTCATCGTCAGGTGCCTCATTGATGTCTCAGCTGTTTAATTTCTAGCTCGCCTTGTGAGTCACACCATGAGCAGAGCTACTTCCCTGATGATATATTGACTATAATAAGTTTGTTCAGTCTTATATAAACTTTAAATTCTGAGATGATTTCCCATAAGCCTAACATGGGATAAACCTAGTCCTAGACAAGAGGCTCTTTTTCGGTAAGTTCATCTTCATCGACCTTGTCTTTTAGTCTAGAATAGGACTAATCCATGTAGAGGAAACCAACCCTCTGCACGTCAGCTAGTGTTGTGCTCTTTGGAAAAAAAAGCACAGAATGTCTTGATGATGTCTTGAAACATCATATGGATTTGTGTCATTTAGAGGAACCAGGAAGATTTTGAACGCTATTCAAGTTTCTTTGTTCACTGAGATGGTTCTAGAACATTGTTAACTGGATGGCCTCCTTACTAACAATAGACCAAGATTAAATGGCATTTGGACGTAGCTGTTTGAGCGTGTGCGTGTCTGAATATAATCATTCTTTACTGAGCCCAGAATCCCATGGCCTTTATCAGCCATGCTGTGCCAGATGTAGAGCAGATATTTACATATTTGTGTTACGTGGCTACACATCTCGGGACAACCCTGCTGGAATTTAGGTTAAGATGTGGGTGGGGATAAGATGGTCTGACATTTCAAAACCAAACGGATGCGTCACAATGCTGCAGCCCAGTGTACAGCTGGTGAGTCAAACGTGAAAGAGGGAATGCGGCTCTGGAATTATGATTGACGCTAAGCCTATGGACATAGTTTCTTCTCTGATGGATTTCATAGTTGTCCACCACCTCATATGTTCCATGATTATCTTTGACCAAATTAATTCTGGTCCCATGGGGTGACCACATTATTGCTCCTCGTTTCATGTAGAACTTACAGTCTGTTCCAAGTTTGGGTGGACAGTAGGACTTTGTGATATGACCAAAATCTCCTGTCATGATAAAAGTCGTCTCATATCCCCAGAACGATTCATATCATGATATAGCACAATTTTTGAAAATTTCATGAAAAATATTTTATATATCTAACCACATGGAAAGGCCCATCTCCTCCTATTACATTTGGAATGGTATACACTTACCAAATAAGGCGTTTGTGTTTAGACAGACAAATAAATGTTTTTTCGTAAGTGTTTATGTCAGTTCCACACAGCGTTCTCCTCCCCATCATCTCCTCTCCCTCCTCCCTCCAGATTTGTGCCATCATCGGTGGGACGTTCACCGTGGCGGGCATCATCGACTCGTGTATATTCACCGCCTCCGAGGCATGGAAGAAGATCCAGCTGGGCAAACTGTCATGAGTTCCTGCGCTGATCTGCTCAACCTATTTATACAATTCAGACTCATTCCTAACCGGTCTCCCTACTCCTGCTGATGTCATCCTCAGTACAAAGAGTCATTATTGCCAGCAGTCATCTGCCCCCCCCCCCCCCCCCCCCACCACAACCTAAATCCTGTGTGCTCATAAGGACTGTGGACTGATAAATTACTCCCTTTCCAACCCCTCCAAATCCCCCCTCCCAATTTACGTTCATTTTCGAATATGAAAATCAGCATTGTCTATGTATAGGATTTTCTTGAGTTTCAAGAAGGATATTTTTCAGATGTAATTGACTTTTACTCAATGTTTATGGTGCTCTGTGTCTCGAGTTGCCTGGCATGTTGTGGATCAGTGTGAGACTACCTGTATTAAACCATGGCCATGGGGCCAGTCCTCTGTAGTTGCATAGCCCCCTTTATGGTCTTGTCATGGAGGTCATGTATTTGTATGTCAAAAGAATACTGTTGTCATACTTGGGGAATCCTGCTTCCGTTAAATATTCCCATAGTATGAACACTGAGTGGCCATACTCAGTTCACCTAATTTCGTATTTATATTGTAGACTGTTGGAGAAGGTTGTTAAAGGGATTTTGAATCATTGGTCTATCATTCCAGTTTGGGAAGACGATAGTGAGGTACTTGCACCTTTTATTTGTTGGATCGGTTACAAATTCATTGTTGTGACCTTCACTCACAGAATCAGACTAATCTTTTTTTTTTTTAAATCAATGATCCAACAGGTAATGTTTTATTAGTGCCTTCAAGGTCATACTTTCAAATGAAGATCATTGTTACGTATTGAATACGTGCGTAATTTCTGGAAGGTCAGAGGTTTGGACCCCAAACTTGATTGCAAAAACAGGAAGTTAGTTGTTACTCTAGCAGTATGATGAAATAGATAGATTCTTGGTTCCCAATGCATTCTGGGCTTGGAATTGCCCACCACTGCAGACCTTTTAGTTTGTTATCTCAATGTTTAAGTGTTACTTCAGAAAAATTTCTTTTGACTTGAGAAAAATAAAACTAAAATGACAAAAAAAATGGCGAATGTCCTACAGTTTGCGAACCAAAGCTTTGTCTGGTGTGATATTTTTGTAAGAATAGTTTCATGTCTGAATACTGTTTTTTTTTTGTTTGTTTGTTTGTTTGTTTGTTTAAGATTCTTGATCTGTGTTAATGAAGTTGTTTTAATTGTTTTTACTGGAAAATGTAGGTTGTTTATGTGTGTAATCTGTCCAGCATGTTTCAAATCTATACTCAGCTTTTACTTCACAGCTGCGTGGTCTGTGCCGTTACAGCTTCTCAACGAGCTGCTTGACCCTGTCCACATAGTGACCGGACTTTTGCTTTCTGTTGCTGTTCTCCAAATATCTGAGGTAAAACAGTCATTGTGTTTCATCATCTTCACGTTCAGAAATTCAGAGACTTCACCAGCTCCCAGATCTACCGCCTCAAGATGACCCTAGCAACCGCGTTATGTGTGTCTCTTGTCCCCCGTGGCAACGGCACAGGACTGGCCAACAGCACAGCTTTTGTACTCTGTCTTCCTCACTCGCTGTCTGTCTGTCTGGCCTTTTAAGGAACCACGACCTGCAGGCATTTACAATTGTAGGACGCATACTTGATAGACAAAACAACCTGTTGCCATGTGGACCTCAGCTCTGGTTTGTCTACCTTTTCCATTGATTAAAAAAATACACATAAACAAATGATGAGTGTGGCGTGTGTTTACACACAACACTACACTCCCTGTCGCTATTGTGCCGTCTGGTTGTGTCTGAGGACGTCCAGTAGCATAGACCCGACAAGTGGATGCTAAACAGATTCAGAGGGCATTACGTAAGATAGCAACAAAGAGTGGACAACACAATAAGCAATTGTTTGCAATGCTAATTCACTATCAACAAGCTCAATGAATTAGATGACCTTCATGTTATGCAATGGATTTTTTGTTGTCTTTTTTCAATATTACTCCTGTGTTGTCCTGCTTTTATTTCTTTTAGAAAAGGCAAATGGTCAGACAGGGTAAAGAAGATATATTGCTTTATTTTCTCCCATTCAGGATTATTTGTTTTCAGTTTTTAATATTTTTTTACAAATACACAACAGAAGTATACTCTTGAGAAAAGGCTAAATGTAGCTAGTAGATGATATAAAATACTTATTCTTCTACTTTTTCTTCTTCGTTTGATTTTCACATAAGGGCGCCACCCAGTGGCTGCAAAGAGAACTTGGCACACAACGACCTCAGTTCACTGTGTGAGATTGTTACTGTGTAGAAGTGTGTGTGTGTGTGTATGTGTATTTGTGTGTGTATAGGAAGTTGGTTGGAAGGGGTTTAAGGCAGGCGTGGTAAGGCACACTGTGAAGTTAACAGTCCAAATGAAAGTATGGTTAATGAATGGAGGGTAAGGTTTGGATTACTTTTTTTTCCCTTTTTCTTTTTTGGGTGGTTTGGGGAGGGTGGGGCAGTTAAAGGGCAGGGGCGTGGATTCAGTGATGACTGACACCTGTCACTCGCCAATGGGGCTGGAGTGTCACAGGTTGGATGAGGCGGGACAGCTTCCCTCGGAGACCAGGTCATCGGGGACGGAGAAGAAGTCCAGACCCATGCCCTCCTCGGACAGCTGCCCGTACTCGTTGTTGTAGAACGTCTGACCCGAGAGCTGAGAGAGGAACGGCGGCCGTGAACCATGAACCGACGCACCAATCAGGCGCTCTGTACTCCTGCCAATCTGAGGACTGGGGAGGGAAGAGGGGAGGGGTTAACGGGGTGGGTGTGAAGCAGGGCAGACCTGACCTCAGGGTGTCACACGTAATATCATTACTCATTGTGGCAGAACAGAACACTATCTCAATCCAGATTAGAATAATCTAATACACAATAAATCAGATTAGGATCATCCAAAGCATCCTGCCATCACTATTGTATTTGTATACCATTATAAATGATTTGATACTCTACCATAAATAATGTAATATTTTTTGACATCCAAAATATAAAGACATGCGAAACCCTGGGGCAACTTTGCTGTGGGGAAGTGGGGTGTTTTGGAGGGTAGAACCTGCAGTCTTACTTCCTGGAGATGCCTCCTCTGTGTTTGTGTTCGATCCTCTCAAACTCCTCCGACGCCAGGACCATCCCACTGTCTGTCTGGCTGCTGTCCTTTAACAGAGGAAGAGGCACAAGAGGACCGTCAAGGATGGGGTTGTCATAGTTACGGCCCCTGCATGGGTTGCTGTTTTAAACAGTGGCCCAGACATAATGAGTTTAATTGTTCCCTTTAATTGAACTCTCCACCTCAGTGCTTTGGATATTCTCCCTTTTTATATTAAAGTTAAAGTTTAGGTATTTGGCAAATGTTTTATTCCAAAATGACCATTTCCACCATTATATTCAACAAAATATGATCTTAACTTTAAAAGACTTTGCTTTGGATTTGATAGTCTTATTTCAGTAATCAATAGCTGATTTCAGACACGTCCTCCGCAGTATATGCAGAGCTTTGTCAAACGGAGGTCCGACCCTTCGGGTGATTCAGATATGATGCTAACATGCTGACATTATGCGGTCATATGTGTGAACGATACCGACGCACATGAACAGAATCTCTACGTGGTTGAACAGGTTGAATGTGGTTGAAACATGCACATGAACAAAATCTCTGCATTCTCATTTACTTAATATCCTTCGGAAATACTAGGTGGGGAGTAGTGTAAGAGCCGGCGAAGTTCGGAATTCCAAATAGCTGGTTATGTTCAGATATACGGCCGCAGAACATGCAGACTTACACCTAGGTCTGACAGCAGCTTTAAAATACATATTGGTTACATGTTGACAGATGAGATTGATGAAGAAGCTGGGTCATGTCATCAGGGGGTCTGATGAACAGCCCTATGCATAACGATACGATACGATACGATACGATACAACTTTATTTGCCAGTTTGTGCTGAAATTCTTTTTGCATCCCTGGGCAGCTCATTTAAGGATAGGAGGACAGAAACAATACATACATGTAAGACATATAGTAGCATCAATAGACAGGCATGTAGACATACATGTAGGACGTAAAGCATCAACAGACAAACATGAAACTTATCCACCCAATAACCCAATAACTCTAGAGTGGACACTACAGTGGTTGCTATTATGGAGCAGGTGCTTACATGATGGGCCTTGTGGGAGGTCATCTCCAGAGGAACCTCCTCGAAGGTCTTGACCCGCGAGTGGCAGATGTTGGAAGGTCCCACTAGCACACAGCCACCAAATGGGACACAGTTGTAATACCTGGAAAGACATTCTAGTGTAAGATTACCCATTGAATAAAGACTAGAAAAAGGTGTGTGACCAGTGTTGAGGCCAGGTGCTAGACAAAGGTAAACTGGAATAAATATAAAAGAAAAACACAAAGAGAAAAAAGGACTTTAAGAGGGAGAGGAAGAAAAGAGGTTTTTATGACCTCTGTCATAAGGGTGTTTGTCTGATGAAGACCTAAGTGTTGTAAATGAAATAACTTTGTGATCAAATAAATAATGTGCAGATATTGGATCTTTTATCCAGATTTCCCATGGCAAGTTAACTTAATACCACCACCGCAATCTTCGCAAAGACAGTAAATTTCCCATGGTGTCCCCCTAACGTGTAGAGACAAAACGCCATAACATCACTGTGATGTGTTTCTCTGTTCCCTAGAAACGATGGAGGGGAGCGGGAAGTTGAAGGAGGATGTTGGCTCATGGCGCACGTCGTCAGGAAGCAGGTATCCTACCCCTATCCTATCCTATGTCTGTGTGGACGGGATGCACCTTGTATTGTGTCGCAGACTCTCCCTTTACCACGCTCTACCTAGGATTCTACTGCCATGAGAGACTCTGCAGGAGATGATGTCAAGCACCCTGTGTGTGTGTGTGTGTGTGTGTGTGTGTGTGTGTGTGTGTGTGTGTGTGTGTGTGTGTGTGTGTGTGTGTGTCTGCGTGTGTGTGTGTGTGTGTGTGTGCGTGTGTGTGTGTGTGTGCATGCACACATGTGTGTGACTCCTACGCATTTCCCACCACTTGTAAAAATAGCAGAGGGCTGCAAAGGTCTAGCTTATGTAAGACAGGCTACCTGCTAATGTGGGCTGTGGGTGTGGATGCGTGACCAAAAGATTGTTTTGAAACCCTGTTTAAAGTTTAAGGTTTAAGCATGCCATTATTTACTGTAAGGCCGCCATTATTTACTGTAAGGCCTGTGTGTGTTTGTGTGTGTGAGAGATAGAGTGTGAGTGTATGAGCATGTTATTTTCCTACTGTAAGGTTTCTCTCGCTGTGTGTGTGTGTGTGTGTGTGTGTGTGTGTGTTGTTGTTTGTGTGTTTGTGTGTGAGAGAGAGAGAAAGAGAGAGAGTGTGAGTGTACAGTATGAGCATGTTATTTTTCTACTGTAAGGTTTCTGTGTGTTTGTGTGTGTGTGTGTGTGTATGTGTGTGTGTGTGTGTGTGTGTGTGTGTGTGTGTGTGTGTGTGTGTGTGACAGCATGCCATTTTTCTACTGTAAGGTTTGCCCAAGTATTTGGCTTGTAAAATGGGACTGAGCAATCAATCAGGATTTTTTTCCCCTGCAGTAATGGAAAATATCAGTCAGTTGGTTCTTCCAGGCATATATTTTTCAGTCTCTGATGACTGTTATTTCCAACTATTGTTCTATCTATTACACACCCAGTTTCACAGAACCATACAAATCCCTTCTGATTGATGATGTGCTTGCGACAAATTTGGCTCGAACTGACTTGAAATCTGTCATGTCACAAGTCTAATGGCTTGTTCAGCCACTTTCTCAGCAGCTCCAGGCCAGAGGAATACATTCTTATGAATATTAACCTTTGGGTTTTAGACTGATCTGCACATACTTGGCTGCTGCAACAGTATAACTACGTGAAATTAGTGAAATTCTAATAGCAAATGAGTTAGATATATACAATATATGACATTTAGAGCCCGAGGGTTTGCTTGTATGTCCTCAAAAGAAGTCATGGTTATATACATGGCTCCTATTTAGGAGTTTGGGGAGAAAATCGGTTCTTACAAAATCCAAAATGGTAGCCAGGTTTCCAGACTCACTACTTAGTTTCAGTCAGAGCCTTAAGAAGAGAGAGTTGTGACACTCTTTGATGTTGCCGCTACGTGATCAACAGTTCCAAAAAATCTGTGCTGAATGGATGTATCGCAGGAGGGTGGGATGTATTTCTGATGCTGGAGGGCGTGATCTAGTAACTTATTGGCTACTGACCAAGTGATTGGCAGTTTTCAGTTCCAAAAAGTTGCCATCGTTGCCCATATAAGGAGATCTGGGTACTTGCGATTTTGAATAATCGCACCGTTTAAAGGAACCATATGTAAGATTGTGGCCAAAACTGGTACTGCAATGACTTTCAAATTACTGTAGAGCGGTGTATGCCCTCCCCCTCCCCCCTGACTCGAGGTTGCCAACCCGGATGCCGAAACACTACTGACTTTGTGATTAGTAGATAGGTGGAGGGTGGCGCATCAGGCCAAAACACAACATGGCATGACAAAACACAACATCAACATCAGTTGAGGGCTGCAACTTCACTTTTTAAATGACAATATCCTAACCGGACTACTGTTGTCAGCGATATATTTGAAATGAACATGATTTCTTAATTAATGTCTAGTGCAGGGTTCCCACTCTAAGTCAAATGTAAAATTCCATGACTTTTCCCTGACATTCCCTGACAAAAAACCTGAATTTCCATGACTTACTATAAGGAATGGCACAATATACCAACCAATGATTTCAGAGCAGCCGCATAGCGTTCAAGAATCTTTTACTTTTTTAGAGCGGGAGATGAATAAATGGGCATTGAATAAACAAAGTTGGGCATGCAGTAAAGCTAATAACCAGAAATGCACACCAATTATGCGTAGAAATACTTTTGGCAAGTACATGTTAAACTGCTACAACAAAATTCCCTGATATTCTATGACTTTGCCCCAAAAAATATAAAATTCCCTGACTATCCATGTCTGGAATAGACCTTCCAAAATTCCATGATATTCCAGAGATTCCATGACCCGTGGGAACCCTGCTAGTGACATATCAGGGCCATTTTATGATTAAGTGAAATACATTTCTTACATACGGTTCCTTTAAACTCTTGCTGTGACGAAGAAGTCTGAAATGCAGACGTTTTGCCCTACACACTATTGTCATCTGACTTTGAGTGGGTGTTGTGATCAGTACTTTAAGACGTCGAACTTTGATTTTTGCCACATGGGAACTAATTTGTAGTGCAACTTGCAATAAGTTAGCTTCGGTTAGCACCCGGATCTCCTTATATGGGCAAATATGGTAGCTTTGGGTCCTTTTTGAAGGCAAATTCCTGTAGGCAGTGAAAGGCTATTCCAGGACTACAAGAAAAGGAACGTTTGGTACAAACATGCATTTTAGACCAGTGAGCTGCTACATGATGTGCTTAGACAGATGATGCTCCAAGCTACTGACCAAAGCTATCTACACCATGACCTTGGCCAGACAGGTCAGTCACATTTGTCATGCAGATAAGCATCATGTCTCCAAAGCAGACCACATGCTAATGGGTTTACTGAGCTGTAGACTGCTGTGTGTGTGTGTGTGTGTGTGTGTTCGTGTTTGCCTGCGCGTGTGTGTGCGCCAGCGTTAGGTAAGGTGAAGAAGGCAGCCAGCTTGTGTCTGGTAGTGTGTGTGTTTGACAGTGTGTTTGTGTGTGTGTGTGTGTGTGTCTACCTGTTGGGGAGGGTGTTACAG
This sequence comes from Alosa sapidissima, assembly GCF_018492685.1. NCBI lineage: Eukaryota > Metazoa > Chordata > Actinopteri > Clupeiformes > Clupeidae > Alosa > Alosa sapidissima. Next base: position 14,585,462 of record NC_055976.1, read on the forward strand.
GCCAGCCTCAGCTCCTCCTCTGACGGGGGTCTGGAAGACGCCTGTGAGAAGCCATCGTCCTCTGAGCTCTGGGACACGTTGAGCGGTATGTAGTCCTTCCCGTCCTACACACACACACACACACACACACACACTGGGATCGGTCCTCTTGGTTCCTCTGACCTCTGAATGCTTTTCTCCTCATGAGTGGAGGGCCAAATTAAAAAGTGAAGCTAAATTCAAAGTGAGCCTCCCTGTCTGAAATGATGATCCCTGGGATGAGTCTCGCTCTTATCAATTTTGAAGACAGTTTTGGGGCCAAAGCTGAGCAGAAGTGAGATATTTTCCAATTTGTATGCTAATAAAAGACGTTCCATGGTAGCTGGTGTGTGTGTGTGTGTGTGTGTGTGTGAATGGGGAACTGAAGTAAAACGATTTAAACCCACAGTTTGGTTTGATTAAACATAGATTTGAAAGCACCAGCAAACTACTTTCTGAGTTTAATCAACACAGCCCTCACAACCTCAATTCAAAATCTCACTCAGAACACATCTTACAACATCTCTCAAGTTAAAAAAACAAGTCTGGTTTGTACACTCTCTCATAGGTCACACACGGTTGGTAGAACTTACAGGGAGGCCGTTGTCCTGCAGAAGGTCCCCGAGGAACTCCACCAGCGCTGGGAACGTGGGCCTCTCCCTCGGCTCTCCCTGCCAGCAGGCCAGCATGATCCCGTATCTGCCACCAGGGGGTGATAGAGACACGTCAACTTTTAGTCAGGCACACATGGGTCTCTCTAGAAACATGAACCTGGGAACATCCACCTCTTGATCTCTATCTGTCTCTCTCCTACTCTCTCTCTCTCTCTCTCCCTCTCCCCTCTCTGTGTGTGTGTGTGTGTGTGTGTGTGTGTGTGTTTGTGTGTGTGTGTTTTCCACTTAATGGCCTTGATCTCCCAGCTGTGAAGTTGCTGTTAGTTTCCTTTTCCTGCATGTCAAAGAGATTTCCCTTTCCTGAGCTGGCGTGGCACTTCAGCATGCTTCATCAACACAAGAGCTCTACTACATCCACTGAGCTCCAACACACAACTCCTCTCCTTGGTCACTAGTGATGTTATACAGAGCAAAATACAGACAAATACAAACACAAAAACACACAACAAAGACAATTGCACCTCTAGGTAGGGCCAGATCCACACAGCCAAATCACTAAAAGCTCATCAGACATTAGTTAGGCTAGTGTCTTACTTGTAGCTATGTCACAATAAACAGAAAGTACACAATCCTAGTTTAGACATGCAGTATAACCTGCAGTATACACCTCCATGTAGCTATAGGCCTGGTATTGCGCTATGATTAGGTTACTGGTTACTGTTTTACTAATGTCCACAGCCTAATGTTTTTACTACTGTTTTCCTGCTACACTGTTTTTCATGCTATATTAGCACACATGATCAATGGCTTCTGCTACAATACTGAATGGCTGTAACCCTATTACCTCAACCTGTCCTTGCACTGACATAGTTTTTTATAGTTTTTTATATTACCTTGTCTACATTATACTTTACTCTCCTATTTGTCCATATTATTTATGCTGGTCTCTAGATGTTATTATTGCACTGTTGGACTAATGTTGGACTACTTTTTGCACCTTCACCATGACACTCACTCTCTTGAGCACCTTACCTTGCACACATAACTAAAGGACTACTGTTGGACTACTTTTTGCACCTTCACCATGACACTCACTCTCTTGAGCACCTCACCATGCACACAGAACTACAGGCCCTGTCACTACAAGTGTCTCGTGCTTGATCATTTCAAGCACACTGGATTTTTTACATCTAATTTATATAGTATATGTAGTATTTAGTTTTGTTAGTTTTTCTTATCTCCTACTTATATACTCTATTGTACAGTGGAGTTTGGTTATATGTTTTTACTTATATTTACCATTTCTGCTGTAAGTGCATGTTGTGTGTGATGTCTGTATGCTACTGAGACCCCCTGCATTTCCCCTTGGGAATCAATAAAGTATCTATCTATCTATCTATCTATCTATCTATCTATCTATCTATCTATCTATCTATCTATCTACTTAAAGTGTTGAAATTGAGGGTGCACTATAGTAATTTAGGTATGAAATGTACCCTTCTTCACCACCATAGATCCAGGCCTGGTGTCGGTGTGGGGTGATTTGTTAGTTAGACGGCTGCAGGACTTACATTTCGGGGGAGGCGTTGTCTGGGGCTCTCATCCTGGTACCGTCCTTCAAGCGTTTACAGAAGTCTTCATCTATCTGAACACCTGGGTACGGAGACGCACCTGAGGGGAGCAGGAGAGCCTTGGTCAGGGGAAAGGAAACATCCATCTCCGCACTTGTTGATAACTGTTGTCAATTGTTTGTAATAACTGAATATAGAATGTGTGTGTATTGTAATAACTGATACAGAAGACCTAATGGGTTGGTCTGGGTGATAGGGTATACTCATAAACTTTTATGACACCCAGTGAGCTCTCCAAGGATTAAGTGTCAAATAGCAATTTTATGTGGTCTAAAAAACATTCCCTTGTCTAGTCCTGTTAGACTTTTAATATCAAAGCTAGGACTTGCAGCAATGAACCATTCATTTAAATAGTTCATTGCTGCCCCATTTAAAAAAAAAAAAAAAGGACCCAGACGGCTGTGACTCACTTACCTAAAGAGAAGATCTCCCAGAGAAGCACTCCGAAGGACCAGACGTCACTTTGGCTGGTGTACACCTTGTCAAAGATGCTCTCGGGGGCCATCCACTTCAGAGGCAGTCTGGCCTACCCCAGCAGAGGGAAGGAGAGCAGCGCGGGACAGCAGAGGAGTGGACACGAGGGGAGGAAAGGACAGGAGAGACAATGAGAGGAGAGAAGAGAAGAGAGGAAAAGAGGAAAAGGAGAAGAGAAGAAAGCAGATTCATTATGACAGTGGCTTGCAGCTGCCAGGTCTGTGTGTTAAGCAGAGCTGAAGTTGGGGTTGGATACTATGCCACCCCCCTGGAAAAACATTTTACAAAAACCAAAACATCCCCATCGTAAGTCTACCATCTTTTTTGGACTGATGGTAATAAAGCATCTTCACTCATCATCCAAATCATGGAGATACTTAGTGGACCGTTGATTTGTTTTCCACACATCGGCCACTGTGTGTTGTGTGTGATGTAAGGCTCATACGCTGTATATTTGGGTTCATAGCTGAAGATTTTATTTACACCTGTCCCATGGGATGTACACATTGGAGCTCATACCTGCAGTACTCCTTGCCCTGGCTGACCTTGTGTTCTCACCAACATCACAGGAATATGAATCACCACTGCAAGTCTCCAGGCGTTTTTTAAAGAGAGATACTGTATGTCACAAATCACCCCCCACTTTATGACTCACGTTGCCCTTCCGCACGTAGTCTGGGTCCTTGTAGATATCTCGCGCCAGGCCGAAGTCACAAATCTTCACCACGTTGCTTTCGGACAGCAGGATATTCCGTGCGGCCAAATCTCGGTGGATGCACTAGAGGGGGGTGGGGGAGCAGAGTTGCATGGCGTCAGGGGATGGATGGTGTTGCGAAGGTTCCGTGACAACAGGGTGTGGATTTGGAATACTGATGAGTTAGTCTATGCTTCCCGTCAGCTATACAAACAACCCTCCCTTGACAGATTAGCCACTGGAGTTTGGGTGAAAAGGCCTTTTTACTTTTTTTGTGGAGGGGTGGGTGGGTGGGTGGGGGGGTGTTGTATCTCACTTTACCATAATGCATCAGGGAATGGAAGTCTAGGGTAGCAGGAGTCATTTCACAAAATGCCGTTTCAGAGATGTTCTACTTTATAAAGCTGTGATTCATAACCTGCTGCATCCACATTTCCTCAAAAAACACCCGCCTACCACACATTCATATCCCTCCGTCTGGCCGTCTGTTTGCCTTTCTGTTTGGAGTAAAGGCCCTTCTCCAGACAAAGTGAACTTGTACAAAATGTACCTTTCGAGAATCAAGAAACTCCATCCCTCGTGCCACTTGGAAGCTGTAGCAGATGAGGTCCTCAACCGTCAGTGGAGTTTTCCACAGGTCGTCCACTACAGGGAGACAGGATGACATGTAGTCTCTTTAGATTTGCTTCGTGGGAAAAACCGCACAGATCTGACAGATAAACCTGAACCTGATAGATGGACCTAAACCTGACAGATAAACCTGAATGACAGATAAACCTAAACCTGATTGATAAATCTGACAGATAAACTTAAACCTGGTTGATAAACATAAACCTGACAGATAAACCTGAACCTGACAGATGGACCTACATGTAAACCTGACAGATAAACCTGAACCTGACAGATGGACCTAAACCTAATTGAGAAATCTAAACCTGACAGATAAACCAAAGATTGTGTCACAGTGTTGGTGGGTCAGGGTCAGTGGCAGAGATATGAGATGGATTCTACTACTGGACGTTTCACAACACACAACTTTCCAGTCATTGACGATAGAATGCTGGTTGCAGGTTTGTCCTATCACATGACACACGACTGCAAATTACAATGACATTGTAGCATGTGACATTATACAACCTTCTTTAACAGATTACTTTTTTGACTCCCTGCAGGTGTGGGAGAAGTCGACTCACTTTTCTCCACAGACTCCTGTGGACTGCGGCGCCCCCCCCTCCCGCCGGACTGATGGTGGTGGTGGGGGGCCAGTCGCCCCCTCTGCTGCTGCTCCGCCTGTCCTGCCGCGATCATCCGCCTCACCTGACTCTGCGTTTTCGGCGATCGGTCCTGTCAAAACATCCCGGCCCCCCCAAAAAGAAAAAGCACCGAGATAAGCAATTAGCTGCAGCATGAGTCGCAATGCAAAGCAGATGCTGCATGAGCTTTGACATACTACACTGAGGGCGCCTGGAGTTATTCAAAATAGAAGAGCTTAGTGCAGCAGTAATTGTGTAAGTATCTGTAAATTCTTTGCTGACAAGTGGGAGATCGATGTCTTTTTTTTTTTTTTTTTTTAAAAGCTGTGCTCAGTGGATACATTAAGAGCAGATAATTTGGAGAGTTATTTTAAACAAACTTTAAATCACTATAACTTATAAACAAGAATGGCCTTTTCAATCAAAAAACGGAGAAAAACAAATTAGTGAAATTGCACTACAAACAGTAGTGCTTGCATAATTGAAATTAGAACAGCATCCCTGCGAGATGTACACCAACTAACAGCAATATACAGCTCCGCTGCCTTTTACGCTTATCTGCCTCAATTACCCTTTTGCCTTTTAAATCATTAATTAACACAGTACCCTACTGCTTCATCTAAAACCTATTCGCTTGGCTGTTTGTTTAACTTCATAGTCATGCAAATGTAAATCAGCTTGAATGGTAGTCTTTGCACTGACCCTATTTAAAATTCTTAACACTCTGCTCTGGCTATCTCTGAGTCATTCTCATACAGTTGCCAGTTCACTGTAACGTTACACAAACAGTGTCAGTTTGCAGCAAATGGGTTTGCTTTCACTAACGGACATTCAATTTCTTGGAAACAAAGTTTGCAGAATCCCCACTTGCATTTTGTATTGCTGCCACACTGGTACCCTGTAGACTTTTCATTAGCTGGTGTAATCAATCAGAGGGGTGGCTCATATAAAAAGGTCTCCTTGGCTCACCCCATTAAATAATTAGTGTGATCAATCATTAATAATGTGTGCGGCTCAAAACCTTGAGCAATTGTCAAGACTCTGTCACTGTGTGAGTGTGTGTGTGTGTGTGTGTGTGTGTGTGTGTGTGTGTGTGTGTGTGTGTGTGTTTATGTGAGTGAGTGTGTGAGCCACATAATTATGGGCTGCTCAAAACCTTTAGCGCTTGTCAAGACTTAGAATGTGTGTGTGTGTGTGTGTGTGTGTATGTGTGTGTGTGTGTGTGTATGTGTGTGGGGCATACTAATCATGCTGTGTTTGTTAGCTCCGTGCCTCCATCTGTGAACTTTATGAGCGAGCCACTCTGGACCCTCTGGTCTGTGGAATACACACCCGATACGGCAGGAAGAATTCTCTCTTGGCCCGCAGGAAGTTGGAAAGATTTCCATATTTACAGTACTCCACCACCACCATCAGGGGCCCTGGGCAAACAGGCAAACAACACAATTTCACAAACATTGATTACATTTCATTAAAATAATTACACCAGACTCAGCTCACTATGCCTTGATTTGCTTGGACGTTTTGAAGCTGATGATGAACAAATGTTTTCCCTCGCAAACGTGAAAGTGGAAATGGTAGTAGAACTAGGCCTATCTGTGTACACAATGTAGTAAAATACATTTTTAAAAAGCTGAACAGAAATTGGGACAGTGCCTGTAGAAAAGAAAAACAGGGAGAGCGGAAATCAGGAGAACTAAGGCGTTGCCTTGAAAACAGTCAGCAGATGATTAACCTCTTTTCAGAGTCCCTCATTTGTAATGAATGCATGATAATGTCCTTTGAGGGACTGTAGGAGTCCTAATGAATGCATGCTCTGAATAATGTCTCATCAATTCCATATGAACACGTGTTGTTGTGTACAAATAACATGCTTGTGGGATGTCAGGGCCGTAGGGGGGCACCGATGGGGTGTACACAGACGCTGGCTTACCGTTTGGTTTGGTGCAGGCGCCTAAGAGGTTGACGACGTTCAGGTGGTTTCCGATGTGAATGAGGATCTTCAGTTCTGACATAAGTGCTTTATGTTCGCTCGCTGTGGCTCCATCTTTATGAGACACACACACAGTCACGCGCACACACACACACACAAACACACACACAGACACACACAGATACACGGTCAGAGAGAAAGAGAGAGAGAGAAACACACAACAGACACACACAGAGACACAGTCAGAGAGAAACACACAACAGATAGATAGATAGATAGATACTTTATTAATCCCCAGGGGAAATTCAAGGTCACAGTAGCATACAGACAACACACACACACGTTCACTAACAGCAGAAAGTAATTAAAAGTGTATAATATAAAAACACAACTAAGCAATAAGGACAGTAGAAGATAAATATATACTAAATACTAAATATACTAAAATACAAATTATACTAAATAACACAATTCTAAAAAAACAGTATCCACATAGTGGGTGATTAATCAAACAAGATGCCCTTGCAAAGACTGAGGCAGGGACTGAGCCTGTGATTCTCTGTGCATAAGGTAAGGTGCTCTGTGTGAATGAGTGTCATGGTGATGGTGCAAATGAGTAAGTCAAACAGTGCAACAGTGCAAGAATAAAGTCTATATATCTATATATATAACTATATTAAGGAAGGTATAAGTGTGGTCACAGTTCGGCTGTGGCATGGAGGGAGGGGTTGTGCATATGTACAACCCCTCCCTCCATGCCACAGCCGAACTGTGACCACACTTACACACACACACACACACACACACACACATATACATACACACACACACACACACACACACACACACACACACACACACACACACAACAGACACACACACACACACATACACACACACAACAGTCACACACACACATATACACAGACAGACACACACAGTCAGAGACAGGCAGAGAGATTACATGGGCTCATTAGCAGTCTGTTCTGTTCTTATTTTTCTGACAGTTGGGACTGTCTGTTCTCCTTCTGTGATCTCTCTCGCATCCATCCCCCCCCCCCCCCCCCCCCCCTCTCACCTTTCAGCATCTTCACTGCCACAGTGTCCAGACTCCCCTTCTTCTCATTACTGAAGATGGTCGCCTCCATCACCTTACCGAACGCTCCGTGACCCAGTGATTTTCCTGCCCGAGGAAACACACACACACACATACACACACGCACACGCAGACGCACACGCACACACACACACACACACAAAAAAAAGAGTCCTGTCAGGTCGAGGACGAGATGTGTTCAAGAGGGTTTCTAATAAATAGCTGTGAATTTTGGCTTGGCTCTCTGGGGAATAATTACTGAGTGAGTGGCAACTTCATCTTGTGGGTGAACATTGCCTTGTTAAAGGAAACCTGAACAGACAGCCAATTAACCAAAAAAACACAATTTT
>NC_055976.1:14598524-14603524 GCF_018492685.1 Alosa sapidissima
GAGTAATAGAGTGAAAGAGAGAGGAGGGAGAATGAGGAGAGAAGAAAAAGAGGTGAACAGAAAGGTAGAGAGAGGAAGGGAGAGAAAGAGGGAGGGAGAGAGAGAGAGGGTGAGATAGAGATAGAGAGAGAGGGAGGGAGGGAGGGGGAGAGAGAGAGAGAGAGAGAGGGTGAGAGAGAGAGGGAGGGAGAGAGAGAAAGGGAGGGATGGACAGGGAGCGTAAATGAGGGATGAAAGAGACATGTGGAGAGACAAGAGAGAAGATTGAAGAGGACAGACAAGTGCGAGCATGAAAGAGGCGGGAAAGAGGCGGAGGAGAGAGGAGCAGCGGAGGAGAAGAGCCACAAAGGGAGAAAATGAGAGAGTCCACCGAGACCGAATGGGAGTTGATAGTCAAGAACAAAGAGGAAGAGAAAAAAAGAGGGAAAGAGAAAAGGTGAGAAACAAGAAAAAAAAGAGGCAAAGGGAATAACAGGTCATTATTACACAGCTAGCTGGTACTTTCCATGCCTTCAATCAATACAACATTGAATGAACAACATTGAAATGGAATGGAGACTGAATTCTAAATGAGAAGGCAGAGCCTGAGTGACTGGGACAGAGAAAGGTTGTGACATGCACGATTTGTCAATAAGGCATTGGGCATTCTGTGTACCACGCCGCGCCCCTCTTTGATGGCATGTTCCAGACAGGAGGCTCATGGGAGTTTTTGACTGAGAAAAGCCATGAGCATCAAGTGTGTCTCCCAGAAGAATGTTTCACCAAAGGTCACCATTCAAGTAAAAAATATCTTATATACGATGTATGATTTATGTATTCTGTGCACTGCACGCATGTTGAAAGACGTTTTTTCCCACTCATGTATGTGTGCCAGTTCCATGCCTTAAAGTATTTTAATGACTACAGACAAGCAATTTGGCGAGCACACATCTGTATTCTGTGTGGTAGTCTCTGAGAAAGAGCCTTTCCTGGCCTTGCACAGACACGTGCCTTCCTCATAGACATGTTTCCAGTATAGAGCCAGGTTTATGCAGAGGCATCTATGAATAAATCTGTTTACTGCACAGTCACTGAATATGTACACTTAGCACAATCATTTTATTGCTAGAATAGGTAGTGGCTCACTGGGATCGCAGTTTCACAGCATTTCTTAATCAGAGACTCTCTTAGTAATTGAGACTGAATTAGATAAGATGATCTCACTTCCACTAAATGAGCCTATAACAGAGTCAAGAGAGCTTAGAGAGAGAGCTGCTGGTGGATATGATTTTGTTAATTAAAATCTCATGCATCTCTGAAATAAAGGACAAGATATTCCACACCGGTCTATAAAAACGTTTGTTATTTGAGCTGTTTCCCAACCTCCCCTTCTTTTTCTTTTTTTTTAGTGTGCATTTCTGTATCAACTCATTCCATTACTGCAAACCTGTATGCTTAACACACTGTACACATAATGTTTGCATGTATTCTCTGCTGGATTCAACCCCGTGACCTCTTACATAGAGATAACTGGTGTTCTCACAGCTGTGATATAATTGGGACTCCACTAAATTGCAAAATGTGTTGGCTGGCGGCTAACTGCGGCTAAGCGGCTAACAGGTGTCTCTGAGGCTAATTCATCATAGTTAGCTATCGCGCTAATGGCCCTAGCGCTTTTCATTCGGCTCAGTAATGTGTGCTATTTTGGCAAAGTCATCATTGTAAACAACTTTACTCCAGGTTTAAATCCCAGATGGTGGTTGCCTGGATTTCATCTATCAGAGGGGCTGAGAGAAAATATGTTCATTCACTTGGGGGCTTTTATGAGTTCCAATGACAAACTTTTCTAGAAGGTTCATTTAGCAATCCTGTTCTGTGCAATTTTCATCTGTGGAGCACCTTTTTAATTATTGAAGGATTTCGTGCATGTGAAAAATGGCTCCACAGTGAAACCTGGGTAGCATTTTGTGTGTGCAAAAATGGGTCTACAGAGATACCAGGGTATTTTGTGTGTGAGTGAGTGTGTGTGTGTGTGCGCATGTGTATGTGTGTGCATGCATGTACTGTATGTGTGTACGCATGCATGTGTGCATGCGATTTCCATCAGCCAGACCACTAGGTGGCACTGCTCGCTTCTGTGTCTCTCTATTTCTCTCTCACCTTTCACAGGCACGTATTTGGCGTGGCAGTGCTTCTCGCCCGAGCGCCTGTTGCGCACCTCGCACACGTAGTTGCCCTCGTCGCTGGGCTGCACGCTCTCCATGGTCAGCTCCAGCACCCAGTAGTTGGTGGCAACCTCGAAGAACAGGTCGCCCCCTAGCGCCACGCCGTAGCGGTGCAGGCTGCGGCAGTCGGGCGGCACGGCGTGCGGGTCCAGGCGGTACCAGCGCAGCTCCTCGTAGGTGTAGTTGTCAGCGCTGCACTTGAGGCGCACCAGCTCCTGCTCCAGGGGATGCTCGCCCGGCTCCAGCTCTATACCGAAGCCCTCAGGGATGGCTGGACATACACACACACACACACACACACACACACACACACAAACACACACACACACACACGTAGACACAGACACACACATAGACACACACACACACACAGACACAGACACAGACACACACATAGACACACACACACACACACACACACACACACACACACACACACACACACACACACACGTAGACACAGACACAGACACATACATAGACACACACACACACAGACACAGACACACACACACAGACACACACAGACACACACACACACACAGACACACACATACACAGACTCACACACACACAGACACACACACACACACACACACACACACACACACATACACACACACAGAGACAAAGACAGCAACAGAGAGACAGACAGACAGACAGACAGACAGACCAGACAGAGACACACGCAGACAGATACAAACACACACACACAGATGGATACAGACACACAAAGACACACACAGATACAGGGAAATCAAAAATATTAACTGGGACCAAATCATAGCTTGTGTAGATGTGGATAATGACACAAATGTCCTCATGTCCACAATCCAAAACATAACAAAGCGATTCCTCAAGAAAAGCATATCTAAAGGAAATAGTATATATACCCTCTCTTGGATCTCTAGTGACATAAGGAGATTAATGAAGGAGAGAGATCATGCTTTAAAACACTCTCTCAAGTCCAACTCATTGACTGACAGTCCAACTAATTGACTGGCAGTCCAACTCATTGAGTGACAGGCCAACTCATTGACTGACAGGCATATATTTGTGTCCTTGAGAAATAGAGTAATAAAGGAAATCAGGGCAGCTAAATGGAACTTCTTTGTTGACCTCATACGGGACGCTAAGGGTAATCATAAACAAGTCTGGGACTGTCTGCCTAAACTAACAAGGAAAGGACATAATAAAGCAACAAAGCAGCTGGAGATCAAAGACAATAGTACAGTACATAAGGAACCAGCTGAAATAGTGACTATTCTTAATAGCCATTTTGTCAATTCTGTGAGATTGACTGTGCATAGTCCCATAAGTGGTCCACTACACTCCTTACCAATTGATGTATCACAGCCAGTCTTCACTCTGACTGAAATTTCTGAACCCAAGGTTAAGTCTATAATTACTTCTATTAAGAATTCCAAATCAAAAGACATATTTGGACTGGATTCCATGTTTTTAAAGAAACATGCTGCCTCCTTCACAGGGCCTGTTACTAAAATCATAAACACCTCTTTTAAAGAGGTAACATTCCCAAACGACTGGAAGTCAGCCATTGTTGTACCAGTCTATAAAGGAGATACAACTGATGTGAATAACTATAGGCCAATTAGTATTTTACCCATCATGTCTAAGATCGCTGGAAAATGTGTGGCTGAGCAAATGACTGAGCATCTTAACAGTAGTCCTTTTAAACTGCACCCCATGCAATTTGGCTTTAGAGCCAATCACTCCACAGAGACAGCTAATTGTTTCTTTGTGGAAAACATTAAATCAAAATTGGACAAAGGAGGCATAGTTGGAGCAATTTTCTTACATTTGAAAAAAAGCTTTTGACACTGTCAACCATGAAATAATTATCCACAAAATGTTTTATTTTAATTTCTCATCCAGTGTTACTGATTGGATGAGATATTACCTGTCAAAGAGAGTTTAGTGTGTGAGAGTTAGTGGTGAGACATCACCACCCCTGAGGAACGAACTTGGTGTACCCCAGGGATCTGTCCTGGGCCCTATTCTGTTCAGCATCTACATAAATGACCTGCCATCAGTGTGCACTGGATGTGTATGCTGATGATACAGTCATATATGTTCATGCAAAAACTAAAGCCCAAGCTGCTGTCAAGCTCAGTGATACAATGGTACATGTACGTAAATGGCTTACTTGCTCTCAGCTGTATCTCAATGTTAAGAAGACAGTCTGTATGTTTTTTAGCAAAAGCAACACTGTATCTCACTGTGAACCCAATGTCTGTGTGTCTGGGGAGGTCATTCAAACAGTTACACAGTTTAAATATCTGGGCATTATTCTTGACTCTACTCTATCATTTAAACATCAAGTGAGAAAGGTAGTGCAAATAACCAAATATAACCTAGAGAACTTTAGGTAACACCTGTAGCAAATCTATACATGAATACTATGATAATCCCTCACCTAACATATTGTATGACAAGCTGGACCCAGGTATGTAGCACAACATTAAGGCCTATTTTATCACTTCACAAACAAGCTCTTAAAGTCTTAGACAAAAAAATAAACAAATTTTACCACCACTGTAACATTCTTAACAAATATAACCTACTCAGTTGGGAAAATATTTTAAAACACAGTGATGCATGCCTAATTTTTAAGATCATTAATGGGAAGGCTCCCCCTCCACTCAGCACTTTTATACAGCAAAAGTCATCTAGCAGCAGAACCACAGGGTCTGCCTTAAGAGGGGACTGTGTAGTCCCTCTTAGGTCCAGTTCCTTTGGCCAATTATGTTTTTCTGTGAGAGCCTCTAAACTATG